>NC_090646.1:313807132-313864076 GCF_040937935.1 Hyperolius riggenbachi | reverse complement strand
AACTCAGCTGTCGAGTGCTCAACACGCAATCTGCATTTTCGTGTTCGGGTCAGCTTTGCGCTAAGGCCGAATACGGGAACGTCACGCACCCACACACGCAGTACAGTTGTACAGTAACACAGCACAATCAGGCACTGACTTGTAATGCAAGTTACACTGTCGTGCAGCAAGACCACTAACAGTCGTTCCGAACGATACTGTTAGCCACTCCCACTCTGCTGTCAAGCGCAGAAGTGCCCCATACACACAATGCAATTACAATTTCATATGGTAGTGTTGCTCAAGCATACAATTAGGCATGGACTTATACACAGCTACACTGCAGTATCTTCTAGGCTATGAGTGTTAGTTTAGTACAGCAGAAGTCAAGCTTATTAAATAATAATTTAATATTCCAGGAAAAAAGTGGAACAATGCAGAACCGAATATATTCAAAAGATTACAAAAAACAAAATAAAAAGTTACAAAATTAAGAGTTTACAAAGATACACACAAGCAAGTTGCTTACCAAAATAACAGGGATCCAGATAGAAGAACCTTGGACTTTTGTGGACGGACACAATTCTGGTTAGACCAGGCGTCCACTAGCTTGGGCTGGGAGTCCAGCTGCAGCTACCGTCAGGAGGGGACTGATTTTAGGTATCTGTCCCCTGTTTTTTATAATGGAATATTTGCCTTGAGGCTGCAAGCCCGTTTGGACAGGGGAACTAGTTTAATTAAATCTCAGACATAATTCAATTTCCAGAGATCTAACATCCACATGTGAACAGTGCATTATAGCACACACACAACAAAAGACTTCCTTAGTCCAAGTTCCCCAGGTAAAAGTCTATACATCAAAAGATTGTGAAGTGAGGCTTTTCAACTCCAGGTGAAAACTTGATTAAGGCTTCCTCAACATTATTTCCTAGCATCAAAGCTTTCCTGTCTCAGTTTTTAAAGTCTTCAGAGATTTTACAACCCCTTCCTGCCGGCTGTCATGTGAATTTCAAACCTTCAGGTGTCAGCTTCCCCAGCCCCCAAGAGTCCGGTAGGCTTGCTTTGTATAATGGGACAATGGCTGACTTCCGAGTTCAAAAGCCATGCCGACCAGCCTATTCTTCTTCAATTGGCAGCTAATTAGCAGTAGACACAGTTTCCCCTGCTGGACAATGAGGGCAGAGGTAATGTACATTTACATGCAGACTCACATTATCCTTCAGTTTACTCTGGCCAGGTGACCAATTACTCCCAAGCACAATACACATCTGAGGTTTTACCCAGTAGACAGGAAAAAGGACAGAAATATGGTCTGTTTTTATCCTTAACATTATAATCACCCCAATATATCACTAGAGTTGGGCCGAACGGTTCGCCGGCGAACGGTTCCTGGCGAACTTCGGTGGTTCGCGTTCGCCTCCCGCAGGCGAACGTTTGCGGAAGTTCGCTTCGCCCAGTTCGCATCAAAAAACAAAATTTTTACCCTCCATTTCACTGTCAGCAGACATGTTATGGTCAAACACACTGCTTGAGGACCCACCCACCCTCCCTTCAAGCTAGGTCTTTTATACCATTTGACTCAGTTGTCTGCCTACACTAATTAGTTATGGGACAGCTGCTACACTCTCTGCTAGTGAGATTTTAATTGGCCTCCCACCTCCCACCTCCCTCCTCCCACCTCCCTCCTCCCACCTCCCACCTCCCTCCTCCCACCTCCCTCCTCCCTCCTCCCACCTCCCTCCTCCCTCCTCCCTCCTCCCACCTCCCTCCTCCCACCTCCCTCCTCCCTCCTCCCACCTCCCACCTCCCTCCTCCCTCCTCCCACCTCCCTCCTCCCTCCTCCCTCCTCCCACCTCCCTCCTCCCACCTCCCTCCTCCCACCTCCCTCCTCCCTCCTCCCTCCTCCCTCCTCCCTCCTCCCTCCTCCCACCTCCCTCCTCCCACCTCCCTTCAACCCTTCAACCCTTCAACCCTTCAACCCTTCAACCTATTCCCTCCTCCCTCCGGGAGGAGGGTGTCTTCTGGCAGGGAATTATACTTTTTTAAAAGCCAGTATATATCATACCATAGCTGGGAATCGAACCCAGATCACACTGCATGGTGGACACGTCAGTGCATCACCCTAAGCACTGTACCACTACAGTAGTAAGTGAAGCTACGGTAAAATGTACCATTAATGCTCAATGCAATAGAACCATTAGGTTGCTTAAAGGAGAACTGTAGTGAGAGGTATATGGAGGCTGCCATATTGATTTCCTTTTAAGCTATACCAGTTGCCTGGCAGCCCTGCTGATCTATTTGGCTGCAGTAATAATAATAATTATAATCCAAACATTTGTATAGCGCTTTTCTCCTGTCAGACTCAAAGCGCTCAAGAGCTGCAGCCACAGGGACGCACTCAAGAGGCCACCCTGCAGTGTTAGGGAGTCTTGCTTTGAACTCCTTACTGAATAGGTACTTGACCTAGCCAGGATTCGAACCCTGGTCTCCCATGTCAAAGGCAGAACCCTTAACCAGTACACTATCCAGCCACTGTCGTGTGAATCCCACCAGAAACAAGCATGCAGCTAATCTTGTCAGATCTTACAAAAATGTCAAACACCAGATCTGCTGCATGCTTGTTCAGGGTCTAGGGCTAAAAGTATTGGAGGCAGAGGATCTGCAGGATAGCCAGGTAACTGGTATTGCTTAAAAGGAAATCAATATGGTAGCCTCCATATACCTTTCACTACAGTTCTCCTTTAAAGGGAACCTTAACTGAGAGTGATATGGCTGTTTCCTGTAAACAATACCAGTTGCCTGGCAGTCCAGCTGATCTTTGTGACTGCAATAGTGGCTGAATCACACCCTGAAACAAGCATGCAGCTAATCCAGTCTGACTTCAGTCAGAGCACCTGATCTGCATGCTTGTTCAGGGGCTGTGGCTAAAAGTATTAGAGACACAGGATCAGCAGGCGATTCAGGCAACTGGTATTATTTTAAAAGGAAAAATCCATATCCTTCTCCGTTTAGGTTCCCTTTAAGGATTTGTAGCATAAAAGCCAACTCACATTGGCTGGGATTCGAACCTGGGTCTCACTGTATGGTGGACAAGCACACTATCCACTATACCAACTGAAGCTGGCCTGAAATTGCTGGCCTGAAATTGCTGGCCTGAAATTGCTGGCCTGAAAACAAGCTGCATCACACCCTGAAACAAGCATGCAGCTTGTTTCAGGCCAGCAATTTCAGGCCAGCATTTTCAGGCCAGAATTTTCAGGCCAGCATTTTCAGGCCAGCATTTTCAGGCCAGCTTCAGTTGGTATAGTGGATAGTGTGCTTGTCCACCATACAGAGAGACCCAGGTTCGAATCCCAGCCAATGTGAGTTGGCTTTTATGCTACAAATCCTTAAAGGGAACCTAAACGGAGAAGGATATGGATTTTTCCTTTTAAAATAATACCAGTTGCCTGAATTGCCTGCTGATCCTGTGTCTCTAATACTTTTAGCCACAGCCCCTGAACAAGCATGCAGATCAGGTGCTCTGACTGAAGTCAGACTGGATTAGCTGCATGCTTGTTTCAGGGTGTGATTCAGCCACTATTGCAGTCACAAAGATCAGCTGGACTGCCAGGCAACTGGTATTGTTTACAGGAAACAGCCATATCACTCTCAGTTAAGGTTCCCTTTAAAGGAGAACTGTAGTGAAAGGTATATGGAGGCTACCATATTGATTTCCTTTTAAGCAATACCAGTTACCTGGCTATCCTGCAGATCCTCTGCCTCCAATACTTTTAGCCCTAGACCCTGAACAAGCATGCAGCAGATCTGGTGTTTGACATTTTTGTAAGATCTGACAAGATTAGCTGCATGCTTGTTTCTGGTGGGATTCACACGACAGTGGCTGGATAGTGTACTGGTTAAGGGTTCTGCCTTTGACATGGGAGACTAGGGTTCGAATCCTGGCTAGGTCAAGTACCTATTCAGTAAGGAGTTCAAAGCAAGACTCCCTAACACTGCAGGGTGGCCTCTTGAGTGCGTCCCTGTGGCTGCAGCTCTTGAGCGCTTTGAGTCTGACAGGAGAAAAGCGCTATACAAATGTTTGGATTATAATTATTATTATTACTGCAGCCAAATAGATCAGCAGGGCTGCCAGGCAACTGGTATAGCTTAAAAGGAAATCAATATGGCAGCCTCCATATACCTCTCACTACAGTTCTCCTTTAAGCAACCTAATGGTTCTATTGCATTGAGCATTAATGGTACATTTTACGGTAGCTTCACTTACTACTGTAGTGGTACAGTGCTTAGGGTGATGCACTGACGTGTCCACCATGCAGTGTGATCTGGGTTCGATTCCCAGCTATGGTATGATATATACTGGCTTTTAAAAAAGTATAATTCCCTGCCAGAAGACACCCTCCTCCCGGAGGGAGGAGGGAATAGGTTGAAGGGTTGAAGGGTTGAAGGGTTGGAGGGAGGTGGGAGGAGGGAGGTGGGAGGTGGGAGGAGGGAGGTGGGAGGTGGGAGGAGGGAGGTGGGAGGAGGGAGGAGGGAGGTGGGAGGTGGGAGGTGGGAGGAGGGAGGAGGGAGGTGGGAGGTGGGAGGTGGGAGGTGGGAGGAGGGAGGTGGGAGGTGGGAGGTGGGAGGTGGGAGGAGGGAGGAGGGAGGTGGGAGGTGGGAGGAGGGAGGTGGGAGGTGGGAGGAGGGAGGTGGGAGGTGGGAGGAGGGAGGAGGGAGGAGGGAGGAGGGAGGAGGGAGGAGGGAGGAGGGAGGTGGGAGGAGGGAGGAGGGAGGTGGGAGGAGGGAGGAGGGAGGTGGGAGGAGGGAGGAGGGAGGAGGGAGGAGGGAGGAGGGAGGAGGGAGGTGGGAGGAGGGAGGAGGGAGGTGGGAGGAGGGAGGAGGGAGGTGGGAGGAGGGAGGTGGGAGGTGGGAGGAGGGAGAGTAAAAACTCCCTAGCAGAGTGTGTAGCAGCTGTTCCATAACTAATTAGTGTAGGTAGGCAAATGGTATAAAGGACCTTGCTTGGAGGAGGGAGGGAGGGAGGGTGGGTCCTCGAGCAAAAGTGTATTTCACTCAATTAGGTGTGACTCCAGGCATTAGAGCTTTTGAAACATGTTTTCTATCATTTTTGCAGTGTATAGAATTTTTTAAAACTTTGAAAGTTCGCCTCCCCATTGAAGTCTATTGCGGTTCGCGAACTTTTTCGCGAACCGAACCTTTCGCGGAGGTTCGCGAACAGGGTTCGCGAACCGAAAATCGGAGGTTCGGCCCAACTCTATATATCACCACAGTGCCAATCATCAAAAGACAGCAAACATGAAAAGTACATGTTATACTGTCTTGGATTCGAGCCAACTTGACATGTAGATGTTCACAGTGTTCTTCTATACCTTTGGAACTGTCCAGGGCTTTGTTTTAGGATATCAAAGAGAAATCATTTTCCAATTTTAGAGAAATCGTTTTTTTGTAAGAAATCCATTAAGATAAATTAAATAATCTTCCAGGGATCCAGGAGGCGGAACGCCAAACATAACAGGAAAATCGAAAGTGAAAATTATAGCCATTTTTCAATTACCTTGATCTTCTCTTATTGCAACTGTGATTAAGTGAGGTTAACCAAAAGATAATTTTTTTTAAGTTAAATTAAATATGTACATTTTCATGCAGTCAGGAGATTTCAGTTATGACAGTATATTTATCCAATCTGTGTGGCCACCTGTCAACAAATTCATACCCCGAAAGGCTGCAAAGTTACCGCCTTTCTATATTGTAACATTAAGCATCCTGTCACACTACACACGTCGTGCTAAGTTTTCAACAGTGGTCATGCGTTAGAAGTGCGATGCAATGCATACAGTGATGCATACAGTACACTGAAAGTATGCATCACTGTTAACGTTCATGATGTGCAGTAAAAGCACAGTATGCTGTGTGTCTCTGATAGAACCACCGCACCACACCTGTTATCATAGGTATATAAATGCATCATGTTGGGATGCAATTTCATTGGCTGTTGCGTGGAACAAAACGTATGCAGTGTTAAAGCATCCAATATGTGCAAAGATCATCTGTCTCAAACCAACACCTTAATTTGCAGTATTTGAGGTACTACCACGTGGTCGGGACTGCAGCGATATGGTGCACCGCTCCAAGTCCAGAGCCCCCTCCAAATGATTCTCCCACACCACTTCCATGGAACCATGCCACCTTCCTAAAGGCTTCTACGCTCTCAGATGCGGATCACTGTCACCAGCCCAACGGACAACGGGGACATCTCCGGACCTCAGGCCCCCATCCAGCCTAGGCCACGAAGTTGGGGGGGGGTGGGGATGTGAGAAGAAGCCACACCACCTTGGCCTCACTGTCACATCTGCTACTGCTGCTGGAGAGGCGCTGGAGACTTCAGTGCTGTCCAGGTGAGGCGGTTTCTGCTACTGTGTCCCCAGGGTAGCCAGGTTTTATTGCAGGCCATTGCCGCAACATTGCGACCATTTGAGGAAGCTATGCAGCAGGCGCCTCTTATGCAACGTTAGGGGGACGTTCTGGGAGGGAGGCCATGTGCGATCTGTGTATGACAGAGATCTGTGTCTGTGTGTGATCTGTGCGCGCATGTGTGTGGGTGAGATCTGCGTGCGTGTGTAATCTGCGCACACACGTGTGTGAGATCTACGCGTGTGTGTATGTGGGATATGCGCATGCATGAGTGATATGTGCGCATATGTGTGTGTGAGATCTGCATGTGTTTGTGATCTACGCATGTGTGTATGTGTGTGATCTGTGCCTGTGTGGCTTGGGGGTGTGGTTTGTGCTGAGGGGCGGAGCTGCATGCAGATCAGGTGCTCTGACTGAATTAACTGCATGCTTGTTTCAGGTGTGTGAATTAGCCACTATTGCAGCCAAAGAGATCAGCAGGACTGGCAAGCAACTGTTTTTGTTTAAAAGGAAACATCCATATCCCTCTCAGTTAAGGTTCCCTATAATCCTCTGGTTCCCTTTCAAAGGCTAACTAAAAAAGCAAAGAGAAAGGGTTTTTAGTTGCAGGCAAGGCAGGGTGATGAGAGGTACACATGGCTTTAATAATTACAATAGTGAGGGTTTGGGAAGGCTAACCATTAGCTTTACTACGCACAGAAAAGGTAGCACTATAGTAGTAGTGGAATGAGGTGGATGGAGTCAATGGTCTGTTGAATGCTGGAGAAACGATTCTTAAAAGGACAACTGAAGCGAGAGAGAGAGAGAGATATGGCTGACACACAGGCTCATTTCTAGGGCCATGCGGACCGCGCGGCTGCCCTGAGCGCTGAAAGGGAGGGCGCAGTGATGGAGGGGGAGCCGCAGCTGTGGGGAGAGCAGTCCGACCTCTCCCTCCCTTCCTCTCCCAGGCCACCCTCTGATGCAGAGTAAAGCGCAGCAGGTAGCAATGTAGAGAGCAACTCACCTGCCTGCGTTCCAATCGCCGGTCACAAGCTGCTGGTCTGCATAGCCGCTTATACACACTATACTTCCTGCTAAACAAGAAGTATAGTGTGTATAAGCGGCTATACAGAGGAGACCAGCGGCTAGTGACCGGCGATTGGAACGCAGGCAGGTGAGTTGCTCTCTACATTTCTTCCTGCTGCGCTTACTCTGCATCGGAGGGGGAGCACGGAGGGTGGACCGGGAGAGGAAGGGAGGGAGGTTGTGCCGCTCTCCCTGCGGCTGATTCCCCCCTCCATTATGGGGGGAGGAGGATACCTACCTATCTAGCCTATACTGGGGGGAACCTACCTATCTAACCTATACTGTGGGGTGCTACCTATTTAATCTATACTGGGGATACCTACCTATCTAACCTATACTGGGGGCATCTACCTATCTAACCAGTACTGGGGGCTCCTACCTATCTAACCTATACTGGGGGCACCTACCTATCTAACCTATAGCGGGGACACCAACCTATCTAACCTATACTGGGGCAACTATACTTGCTACCTATCTGGCTAACCTATACCGAGGGGACCTATAGCTGCCTACCTATACTGGGGCACCTATGCCTGGCTACCTATACTGGGGGGGGGGGGGACTTATAGCTGGCTACCTATACTGGGGGAACTTATAGCTGGCTACCTATACTGAGTGCAACTAGACCTGGCTAACCTATACTGCAGCCACCTTCACGGGGTTGGGCGCACTCTTTACACCCTCGCCCTGGGTGTATTTTTGTCTAGAAACTGCCCTGCTGATACATATGCATTTTCTTTTAAGCAATACCAGTTGCCTGGCTATCCTGCTGATCCTCTGGCTGCAGTACTTTTAGCCATAAAACATGAACAAGCATGCAACAGATCAGGAGATTCTGACATAGTCATTTGCGTTGAACGCGAAATAAAATAGGCATTCACACTCGGCAATTTTTAAGCAATCGCGTTTAGCGCTTCTATAGCACTGAAAGGCGATTGCCGGGAAATCGCCTGAGAATGGTGCAGGCTACACGTTTGCGTTTGGCCCAAGTGAGAACGGGCCCATAGGATATTACTGCGCTAGCGCTTGAGCGTTTTGCTGAAATCGCCACCAAAGCGCTCTAGTGTGAATGGGCCCTAAAGGTGGGGGAGGGGCTATGAAGCAGCCCCCCCCCCCCCGTAAGTGAATCTTTTCTGCATCAGTGGTCAGTGTTAAACACAATTTAGGCAGGGAGCACACCCATCTGTTTTTGTGCATGTTTTGTGCAAGAAAACTAAGAACCAATGTTAATTGACAGGGTACTTCATACTTGATAGCATTTTTCACATGCAGAAAAAAAGCTGACAGCAGCGCAGCAGTGTGTCCATTCGCTCTATCAGTTAGCTTCTGTAAATAGGCATGAAGAAAAATGTGCAGAGAAAACAGACAAGTGTGCTTCCTGCCTCAGGGAATGAACTGAGATTATGTTTAACCACTTGAGGACCGTAGGCTTTACCCCCCTTAAGGACCAGACCCTTTTTTTCCATTCAGACCACTGCAGCTTTCACAGTTTATTGCTCGCTCATACAACCTACCACCTAAATTAATTTTGGCTCCTTTTCTTGTCACTAATAAAGCTTTCTTTTGGTGCTATTTGATTGCTGCTGTGATTTTTACTTTTTATTATATTCATTAAAAAAAGACATGAATTTTGTCAAAAAAATGATTTTTTTTAACTTTCTGTGCTGACATTTTTCAAATAAAGTAAAATTTCTGTATACATGCCGCACGGAAAATGTGGACAAACAGGTTTTTAATAAAAAAAAAACCATTCAGCCTATATTGATTGGTTTGGGTAAAAGTTATAGCGTTTACAAACTATGGTGCAAAAAGTGAATTTTCCCATTTTGAAGCATCTATGACTTTTCTGACCACCTGTCATGTTTCATGAGGGGCTAGAATTCCAGGATAGTATAAATACCCCCCAAATGACCCTATTTTGGAAAGAAGACACCCCAAAGTATTCACTGAGAGGCATGGTGAGTTCATAGAAGATTTTATTTTTTGTCACAAGTTAGCAGAAAATGACACTTTGTGACAAAAAAGAAAGAAAAAAAAAAGTTACCATTTCAGCTAACTTGCGACAAAAAAAAAATGAAATCTGCCACGGACTCACTATGCTCCTCTCTGAATACCTTGAAGTGTCTACTTTCCAAAATGGGGTCATTTGTGGGGTGTGTTTACTGTCCTGGCATTTTGGCGGGTGCCTAATTGTCAGCACCCCTGTAAAGCCTAAAGGTGCTCATTGGACTTTGGGCCCCTTAGCGCAGTTAGGCTGCAAAAAAGTGCCACACATGTGGTATTTACAGAGATATTTCTCCAACTCAGCATGGGTATGTGTAAAAATACACCCCAAAACACATTATACTACTTCTCCTGAGTACGGCGATACCACATGTGTGGCACTTTTTTGCAGCCTAACTGCGCTAAGGGGCCCAAAGTCCAATGAGTACCTTTAGGATTTCACAGGTCATTTTTGTTTCAAGACTACTCCTCACGGTTTAGGGCCCCTAAAATTCCATGGCAGTATAGGAACCCCACTAATGACCCCATTTTAGAAAGAAGACACCCCAAGGTATTCCGTTAGGAGTATGGTGAGTTCATAGAAGATTTTATTTTTTGTCACAAGTTAGCGGAAATTGATTTTAATTGTTTTTTTTCCACAAAGTGTCATTTTTCGCTAGCTTGTGACAAAAAATAAAATCTTCTATGAACTTACCATACTCCTAACGGAATACCTTGGGGTGTCTTCTTTCTAAAATGGGGTCATTAGTGGGGTTCCTATACTGCCCTGGCATTTTAGGGGCCCTAAACCGTGAGGAGTAGTCTTGAAACCAAATGTCGCAAAATGACCTGTGAAATCCTAAAGGTACTCATTGGACTTTGGGCCCCTTAGCGCACTTAGGGTGTAAAAAAGTGCCACACATGTGGTACCGCCGTACTCAGGAGAAGTAGTGTAATGTGTTTTGGGGTGTATTTTTTTCGCATACCCATGCTGGGTGGGAGAAATAAAATCAAAATATGTTTGATTTTTTTTTACACACAATTGTCCATTTACATTATACTACTTCTCCCGAGTACGGCGATACCACATGTGACACTTTTTTGCAGCCTAGGTGCGCTAAGGGGCCCAACGTCCTATTTACAGGTCATTTTGAGGCATTTGTTTTCTAGACTACTCCTCACGGTTTAAGGCCCCTAAAATGCCAGGGCAGTATAGGAACCCCACAAGTGACCCCATTTTAGAAAGAAGACACCCCAAGGTATTCCGTTAGGTGTATGGCGAGTTCATAGAAGATTTTATTTTTTGTCACAAGTTAGTGAAAAATGACACTTTGTGAAAAAAAAAACAATAAAAATTAATTTCCGCTAACTTGACAAAAAAATAAAATCTTCTATGAACTCGTCATACACCTAACAGAATACCTTGGGGTGTCTTTTCTTAAATGGGGTCACTTGTGGGGTTCCTATACCGCCCTGGCATTTTACGGGCCCAAAACCGTGAGTAGTCTGGAAACCAAATGTCTCAAAATGACTGTTCAGGGGTAAAAGCATCTGCAAATTTTGATGACAGGTGGTCTATGAGGGGGCCAATTTTGTGGAACCAGTCATAAGCAGGGTGGCCTTTTAGATGACAGGTTGTATTGGGCCTGATCTGATGGATAGGAGTGCTAGGGGGGTGACAGGAGGTGATTGATGGGTGTCTCAGGGGGTGGTTAGAGGGGAAAATAGATGCAATCAATGCACTGGGGAGGTGATCGGAAGGGGGTCTGAGGGGGATCTGAGGGTTTGGCCGAGTGATCAGGAGCCCACACGGGGAAAATTAGGGCCTGATCTGATGGGTAGCTGTGCTAGGGGGTGACAGGAGGTGATTGATGGGTGTCTCAAGGTGTGATTAGAGGGGGGAATAGATGCAAGCAATGCACTGGCGAGGTGATCAGGGCTGGGGTCTGAGTGCGTACTGAGGGTGTGGGCGGGTGATTGAGTACCCTAGGGGCAGATAGGGGTCTAATCTGATGGGTAGCAGTGATTAGGGGGGTGATTGGGTGCAAACGGGTCTGGGGGGTGGGCAGGGGGGGTGGGGGGTTCTGAGGGGTGCTGTGGGCGATCAGGGGGCAGAGGGGGGGGGGGGGAAATCAGTGTGCTTGGGTGCAGACTAGGGTGGCTGCAGCCTGCCCTGTTGGTCCCTCGGACACTGGGACCACCAGGGCAGGAGGCAGCCTGTATAATAGGCTTTGTATACATTACAAAGCCTATTATACTCACGGATCGGCGGAGATTTCTATTCCTCCGCCCGCCGGCGCTGCTAAGTGGCCGGCGAGCTGGAGGCTAAATCCCCGGCCATCGATCCCCGGCGGAGGATCGCGTCACGGATGACGCGATCGCTCCGTCCATGCCCGTACAAGGACCGCCGCCAGTTGTACATGCGGCGGTACGTGCGGGATCCACTTTCCGGCCGCCCCTGTGCAGTGGGCGGTCGGGAAGTGGTTAAAGCCAAATTAGTATCATCACACAATAGCAGTTAGAAAAAGGTTAATGATATAATGAATTGGGAAAGCACAGGATTGCCACAGGGTAGTAGGTGAAAATTTGGTTAAGCTAAGTATAAAGGTTGGAGGTGTTCTTTGGACAGTTCAACAAGTGGACATGAGGACAATCATCTATGCTGATATTAAGCGAGCAACCATTCCATAACTATATCAACTAACCCTTTCAGTACTTTTTGGCACCTATCTACAGCATGTCTGCATCTCCCTTTTAAAATAAATAAAATTAGCTACAGAAATATCATATTTTTCGGACTATAAGATGCTCCTCATCATAAGACACACCTAGGTTTAGAGAACTAAAAACATGGGAAAAAAATATATAGTAAACCCGGGGGCATCCATGGTGAAGGGGAATCTTGTGGGTTATGCCCCTTTGTACCTCATGCCCCCATCTACCTCTTGTGTCTCAGTGTCCTCCTCTGTCCCCCATGTGTCTGCCTCTGTCCTCCTTGTGTCTTAATGCCCATTTGTGTGTCCCCTTGTGTCCTTCTCTATGACTCTTTTGTATCCTCCTTGTGTCCCTATGCCCCTTTGTGTCCCTCTTGTGTCCTCCTCTATGCCCCTTTGTGTCCCCTATGCCCCTTTGTATCCTCTTGGCCTCCTCTGTGCCCCCCTTCTGTCCTCTATGCCCCTTTGTGCCCCCCTTGTGTCCTCTATGCCCCTTTGTGCCCCCCTTGTGTCCTCCTCTATGCCCCTTTGTGCCATCCTTGTGTCCTCCTCTAGGCCCTTTTGTGCCCCCCTTGTGTCCTCCTCTATGCCCCTTTGTGCCCCCCTTGTGTCCTCTATGCCCCTTTGTGCCCCCCTTGTGTCCTCCTCTATGCCCCTTTGTGTTCCCATGTGTCCTCAGTTTGTCAGACGTATCGTTCTCTGCATGGGCACAGTACAGGGAGTCCCCGACATTGCGGCGGGTTGGTATTTGCAGGTGTTCACTTCAGGAACTTCTGACTGCATTTGGACTATAAGACACAGTGACTTTCTTTCCCCACTTGGGAACAAAAAGACTTGTAGTCCAAAGAGTCTTTGTTAGAGAGCTAGTTAGTTTAAGAGTCTTATAGTCCAGAGAATACAGTAAATCCAGTACTGTTTCCACAACGTTTTTCTCCCATGTGCAATTCACTCTGATGGAAAAGATGAGCCTTCACGCAACTACAAAGTTTCTGTAAAATGTGCGTATATGTGTGTGTGTGTGTGGGGGGGGGGGGTTAATTTACTTATCTGGGGACCAAGTATTCAGCAGTACCTTGCTTCAAGCTTGTTTCTTCATTTTCCTGTTGAGGTTAAAAAAAAAAAAAAAAATCATAACTTGCAAATGAAACAGTTATAACAAACACACTAATCTGTCTCCTCATTTATTTTGAATTACACATACATTGAGCAAAAGATGCATTGACTTTTACATCCTGTACATTATGGATGTGGTTAATGTAGAACAGCAGAACAAAGAACTCCAATTTGCTTCATCCCCTCCCAAGCCCAGCCCCTTAAAAAGAATTAACAAGCCTCACCCCTCCCCGCCATTGGTGTTAACTAGATATCTTACAATATGAATAATGTAGTATCACGTGACCCGCAGGCGTCACGGCGTACCCTGTAAATCTACATAGGCATACCAGCTAGTGTGTTTAAACATGTCCACCATTTGCTTTATTTCTGATGCATTGACTTTTACATCCAGTACATCATGAATGTGGTTAATGTAGTACAGCAGAGCAAGGAACTCCAATTTTCTCCATCCCATTCAGAGCCCAATCCCTTAAAAAGGATTAAAAAGAATTAAACCTCTCCCCCAAAAAGATATCTTACAATATGAATAAAATAGAATCACATGATCCGCAGGCATCTGTTATGATCGCTTCTGCAGCGTTTACTGCTGACTGCAGTGGTATTGCAAACCAAGCAGTTCTAATGTCATTACATGCATTTGCTTGCATAGTTTGGTTTGCACTTGAACTGGTTGCTGATTCCATCTGCAGTCGCTCTGAGGTTAATGACAGTTTAATATGCTTTTGTGTAAACAGACATTGTCTGCTGCAGTGGAGGGGCAGTCCCTTTCCTGCAGGCTGCATATCATTGTCTGCCTTTTCCTGCTATCAGCCTGTGATTAATTACCATTCACTTGTGTGGGAATCTGCAGGTCTGCTCCCATTGGATGACCTCAGTATAAAGAACTGCTTCCTGCAATGTCTCATGGGTTACCATAGTCTCAGATCCTGTCTGTTACTCTGCCCGTGCCCCACCTCGTTCCTAGTCCGTGTGGACTGCGCTGACTCCTGCGAAGGGGTCAGCGAGTCCTAGTTCTGCTCTTGTTTCTAGAAGTTGTTACTTTGCTTGTCTTGTGTCATATATTGGTTCATCGCCAATATATACGCATACTTGCACGTTTATTATTTTCCTTGTATTCGTGTTACGTTGATACATCAGTGTCGCTGATATATACGTACACGAACTGTTTATATCCTGTGTTCCGTTAGTCAGCGTTCCAGCACGCTGAGCTAGTTATCCTGTTCCTGGTCCTGTTTGTGGATTGCGTTCATCTCTGCGAAGAGATAGCGAATCCTTCTGAGTCCTGTTCCCTGTATTACTCCAGTCTTAGTCAGAGTTCCTGCTTATGTCATATATCGGTTCATTGCCGATATATACATATGTTAGTCAGACGTTACAAATAGTTTCATTGATAGCTGTAATTGTAATACGCTAGGAAATCATACTTATTGTATATTTATCTGTGTTACGTTCATCTATCTTGATCCTGCTATTCCCTGACTATCCTGTCCTGTCTTTGTGAGGCACGCCATCGCTGCTAACGCATTGGCTACCTCATTCCAGTCTGTTTTATTGTGGACGCTTGCTGTCACTAAGTAGTGGCTAGTTAAGCAAGCGTTCATTCTGTCTACCTGTCCTGATCTCCTCAGTTATGGTTTATGCGCTCAGCGCTACTTTGCGCTGAGACGTTATTACGAAAGTGTTGTTTGTGGCTGTTCGGATCTGCACCGGCTCTGTGCACCACAATCTCCTATTGGAGTCAGTCCTCTCCTCCACTAAACTGGGGATATCCTGATTCCTTGTGCTAGTGTGTGTACCTCCTCCACATCAGCTTATGTGTTGCATGCTGACTGTGGAGAATACACCTCCAAGCTTAACATTATGGTAGCCCCATTACCAATCCCCTTTGTGGGGGGGGGGGGGGGGTTCCCAGCAAAAATGACACTGTTATGGTTCCTGTTCCTTTAAGAAATTTGAGAAACTAAATTCTGAAACAGAAAATGATTTTTTTTCTGAATGTACCAGGTTTTTGGCCAATCCCGAGCTCCAGGCTACTCCTGTTTCAACGTGGGCCCCCCAGTTAATTTATGTTTTGTTTAAGGGAAATTTGTTCCAGTGGGCGTACGATGTCTTGGATCATACCAATTTAAAAGAGAGACTACTGGAATTTCTAGCGTTTGTGATCCATAACTGGCTGCGCAAAACCGATTTGCCTAGCCCTTTTGATAAGCTCCTGGCAGCTTGTCAATCAGCTGCTCCTTCTACTGCCTACAAAAATAATCAGCAAGCAGATAATTGTTCTGATAACTTTTCTTCTGCTAAGGCAGCAGGGTCTAAAGCCAAACGTAAACGCTCCAAAAGAAAAGCGTTACAATCAGCGGAGTCGTTGCCCTTGGCGACTGCGCATCAGATCTGTAATGAGACTCCGCTAGTAGCAGATAATGAAATTCAGTCACCATTCAGGGGAGTCAAATGGACCTATGAAACTACTAATGAACTTTCATTGCTAGCCAGGGAAAATAAAAGTTCTTGTTTAAATGAATTATCTGAATATGATTATGAAGATATATTACAGAGTATTGAACAGATCAATTTATTCGTGCAGCAAGGGAAATTTGCATACACTACAGTTCAACACTTGCTACAGGTATTGGAGATCCTTAGGAATAAGAAATCGGCCAATCACCTGCTAAATAACCCAATGTATGTTTCTGCCACTAACACATTTGCAAACTATGATCAGCCGGAATGCTCAGCTGTTAAGTATGCATGGGATCCTCCATTTGAGAAAGGAGAGATGGAAGCCCTGGTCTATGAATGGAAGAAAGATGCAAGTTCATTTTGTCAATTTTACAGTGCAAAAAGTGAATTAGTATTGAATGCATGCATTAAGTCTGCCTATAACCTAATAAAAACTGGTGTGTGTGGGTATGACTTTGTGGTTCCATTGATCGATGTGTGGAAGATGATTTTGGACGATTTTTATGCGATTCAATCAGTTGATACCAGGGAAGACACACTGTCAATTGGAGACTGTCCCACTTCTCCAGTTACTGAGTCCCTGCCATGTCTTGTGAATGTTCCTGTAACTCCACCCTGTACCATGGATAACACAGTGTTACTTCCCAGTAAAACAGAAGCCACTGATACTTTCTTAACTTTGCCCTGCACAAATTTCTCAGCAGAGAATCCAGAGGTCCTGCTGACTTCTGAGTCCAGCCTAGCCAGTACTCATGAGTCTTTGTTCAGTGAAACAGACACCAGAAAAATCTTGCCTGTCTCTGCAAACACTTCTGCAGAAATTACCTGTGTTAATAAAGTTCAACTTCTGTCTGATCCAGCAGATGCCAGTAGATGCACTACATCAGTTTCTGAGTCCCAGCAATCCTGTCTAGAAACCTCAGAACCCCAGCATCTGAATTTTCCAATTTTCCAATTGAATAGTGCTTCAGATGCACAAACTTTGTGTCTTGATCTTCCTGTCTCTACACCTCGCTCTAGTTTCATGAATAGCTCAGAGCATCTGCTATGTGAACCTGAAATCGTAGAATTATTACCTTGTTCAGAAAATGTTCTAGTAAATTTGCCCTGTACCATGAATTGTGCAGTAGATCTTCCCAATGAAACTCAGGTCACAGAATCATTATGCTGTCCAGCAGGTGCTTCCATGGTTTTGCCCTGCAATATGGACTGTTCAGTGATCCTGTCCAGTGAAGCAGTGGTCGCACAGTCTTATGCTTCACCCAGTACTTTGGATAGTTCAAACCCTCTAGCAGAGGAGTCTGAGGCACTGCTTACCTCAGTTGGTGTTGCAGTAATCACTTGTCTAGCAGCTGTTTTGGAATTACAGTCTGCTCTAATAAAACTTGATGAATTTCTGCCCAGCAAAGCAGAAGCCATTGAAATATTGTCCTCGTCAGCAAGTGTGTTAGATACCTTGCCCTGTACACAGTCTGATTTAACCAATGTTGTTGAGTCCCTCTCCAGTGTTGTAACAGCCGAGGAACTCCAGCCCTGTCCTTTGAATGTTTCAGAAGTCTTGCCCTGTAACATGGATAATTCTGACTCGCTGGAAAAAATAATAGAAATCTCAGAATTTCAGTCCGGGTTAATGAGTGTTTCTGAAACCCAGCCCTGTATCCTGGAAAATCCTGGTTTTCTGCCCGGTGTGGCAGTAGTTCCAGAGTCCCCTTCCTGTCCAGTGAGTTTCTCAGTTTTGCCTAGTTCAGTGGGGATTGCTGCAATATTGACTTGTTTTGCAGACCTTCATGAGCTCCAATCCAGTGTATTTGATGAGTCTCTGTCTAGTCCAGAAGAAGCTATGGGAACCTTGTCTAGTTCAGTGCATACATCAGAAGATTTGCCCTGTCTTGTAAATGCCCCTGAACATGATTTGTTAATAACCCTGCTGGAATCAGCGACATCTAAGTCTGATACTACAGTTTTTAGTGAGAATCCAGTAACTGTGAAGTCTAGTCATGATGAATTTTTTTTGCCCAGTTCTGGTTTAGGTCCTGTCTTGACTGACTTTGAGGTTCGCAGTTCCTTGACATGCCCAGAGGTTTCTCTTGTGCCAGAGTGCCCAGATGTGTCTGTGTTAGCGTGCTCACGTGCTTCCCTAGTGGAGACATGTTCTGATGTTGCCGGTTGGCCTGCATGCCCGGAGATGGTTCTGGTCCCTAAAAGCCCTGATCTTGATGTTTGTCCTTGTGACCCTGACTCTGGAGTTGCCCTGGGTTCCATAGGGGTTCTTGATAGTTCTCCATGTGAGCCTGAGGGGCGTTCTGACCTGTGGGGGTCTCTTTGGAGCTTCCAGGTGTTCTGGGAGATCTCTGAGGAAACTTGTCCTGGTGCCTTGGACTGGTTCAACAGTGAGTTTTGTGTTGGTAGGGACAGTTCCGGTGGGCGTTGCAAAGGCTTTGGCGTTTTTGGACGGTCCCTGGAGGGCGATGGGTTTCACACTGGGGCTTGTGGTGCTGACGGGCATGGTTCGGTGGGTTCTGGTTCCGATTGGTCTGGTTTTGGTGAGACTGATTCGGGAGTTTGGTTTTGTCGGGCTGATCCGACCTTCATGAGTTTTCGGTCAGATCAGTTTGCTGGATTTCCCACTTCTGATTTTTTGGTTTGGGTGGTTCAGGAGAAATATGTCAGTTTTTATAGGCGTCCAGAGGCCGCGTTTAAGGGAGGGGGTACTGTTATGATCGCTTCTGCAGCGTTTACTGCTGACTGCAGTGGTATTGCAAACCAAGCAGTTCTAATGTCCTTACATGCATTTGCTTGCATAGTTTGGTTTGCACTTGAACTGGTTGCTGATTCCATCTGCAGTCGCTCTGAGGTTAATGACAGTTTAATATGCTTTTGTGTAAACAGACATTGTTTGCTGCAGTGGAGGGGCAGTCCCTTTCCTGCAGGCTGCATATCATTGTCTGCCTTTTCCTGCTATCAGCCTGTGATTAATTACCATTCACTTGTGTGGGAATCTGCAGGTCTGCTCCCATTGGATGACCTCAGTATAAAGAACTGCTTCCTGCAATGTCTCATGGGCTACCATAGTCTCAGATCCTGTCTGTTACTCTGCCCGTGCCCCACCTCGTTCCTAGTCCGTGTGGACTGTGCTGACTCCTGCGAAGGGGTCAGCGAGTCCTCCTAGTTCTGCTCTTGTTTCTAGAAGTTGTTACTTTGCTTGTCTTGTGTCATATATTGGTTCATCGCCAATATATACGCATACTTGCACGTTTATTATTTTCCTTGTATTCGTGTTACGTTGATACATCAGTGTCGCTGATATATACGTACACGAACTGTTTATATCCTGTGTTCCGTTAGTCAGCGTTCCAGCACGCTGAGCTAGTTATCCTGTTCCTGGTCCTGTTTGTGGATTGCGTTCATCTCTGCGAAGAGATAGCGAATCCTTCTGAGTCCTGTTCCCTGTATTACTCCAGTCTTAGTCAGAGTTCCTGCTTATGTCATATATCGGTTCATTGCCGATATATACATATGTTAGTCAGACGTTACAAATAGTTTCATTGATAGCTGTAATTGTAATACGCTAGGAATCAGAATCAGAATCATTTATTTCGCCAAGTACAACAGGGGTTGTACCCGGAATTATTTTTGGCACGTACAGGGTCGGTTGATGGTACAGCAATACATACAGTAAGTACATACAATAGAATAACAACACCAAACATAGTGTAGGAGACCAGAGGGAGCATTTGAGTGCTATGTTGAGTGGAGCTGCCCCAATCACGTTGCGGCGCTCAACCTCTCTGCAGCAATTCAGATGCCCTCCAGAGGTCTTTGTAGTGCAGAGAGAAGAGAAAAGAGAGAGAGAAGGATAGAGAGTAGGAGAGATTGACAGAAGATAGGAAGGACAGAATAGATGAGAAACAAGAGTCCGAGTAGCCCCTGGGGCCTCAATGGTGGCTGGCTGGCGGATCGAATAAGTCCTCAGGCCTGCGGCCTAGTCCACGAGGTTGGAGCACATGCAGTCTCCGAGAGTCTTAAAAGGAGGCCTTAGGCAGAGGAGAGCATCCCTGGTCACGTAGCAGCGATGCCAGAGAGACAAATCAGCTGGGTAGACACGCACAGCCCGTGCCCGGAGCCAGCTGAGGATAGTGCTCACTTGCCTTGCATCCGGGTCTGTGGCAGTGGTCGGCGGCGGCGGCTCACATGTTATCCTCCGTGGCTGAAATGTCGGAGGACGGGGCCCCTCTGCAAGGAGCAGTCTTAGATGACGAGCTGAAGGGCCAATGGTGGGATCTCCACGGGTGGCAATGCTGGTGGTCTGGCAGCAGCGGCGGTAGAACAAAGTTCCGTCCAGCTCATGTCCGCTGCGATGCTTTGTGCACGGCCCAGAACAGCTGATGAACTTGGGTATTCCACGTTCACATCCCCGTAGTGAGGATGAGAGCAGGCGGGCAGCCAGAGTCCTGAAGAGCGGCGACGCAGCCGCATGGAGTGTAGAAGCGTTGCGGGGCCAGCATAAGCGGCGTCACGTGGTTACAGTCAGCCGGGGTTTCCCATGTGGTGAGCCGGTCCTCAGAGCGAGCGCTGAGGAGCCCGGGGAACAAGCGCACCGCACTTTGCAGCGATGGCATGCGGATGCTGGAAGGGGCCTCTGCGGCGAGCCATGGCCAGGGGGGGACCCAGGGAGAGGAGAAAGAGAAGTTGTTGCCGGAGCCCTGTGGCCGTGGCTTCCTATCCAGGCGCCATCTTGATCTAAAGCCATGCTTATTGTATATTTATCTGTGTTACGTTCATCTATCTTGATCCTGCTATTCCCTGACTATCCTGTCCTGTCTTTGTGAGGCACGCCATCGCTGCTAACGCATTGGCTACCTCATTCCAGTCTGTTTTATTGTGGACGCTTGCTGTCACTAAGTAGTGGCTAGTTAAGCAAGCGTTCATTCTGTCTACCTGTCCTGATCTCCTCAGTCCTGGTTTATGCGCTCAGCGCTACTTTGCGCTGAGACGTTATTACGAAAGTGTTGTTTGTGGCTGTTCGGATCTGCACCGGCTCTGTGCACCACAATCTCCTATTGGAGTCAGTCCTCTCCTCCACTAAACTGGGGATATCCTGATTCCTTGTGCTAGTGTGTGTACCTCCTCCACATCAGCTTATGTGTTGCATGCTGACTGTGGAGAATACACCTCCAAGCTTAACAGCATCCCAGCGTACCCTGCAAACCAGCTAGTGTATTTAAACGGGTCCACCATTTGCTTTATTTCTGTGCGTGTATATGCGGTGGTAATACATTTATTCCATGTCAGAAAAAAACTGAATTAATCTTTCCTTATGTAACACCGTTTCAAGCCTATCTACAGGTCCTTCTAAAAAAAATTTGCATATTGTGATAAAGTTCATTATTTTCTGTAATGTACAAACATTAGACTTTCATATATTTTAGATTCATTACACACAACTAAAGTAGTTCAAGCCTTTTATTGTTTTAATATTGATGATTTTGGCATACAGCTAATGAAAACCCAAAATTTCTATCTCAAAAAATTAGCATATTTCATCCAACCAATAAAAGAAAAGTATTTTAAAAACAAAAAAAAAGTCAACCTTCAAATAATTATGTTCAGTTATGCACTCAATACTTGGTCGGGAATCCTTTTGCAGAAAATACTGCTTCAATGCGGCGTGGCATGGAGGCAACCAGCCTGTGGCACTGCTCAGGTGTTATGGAGGCCCAGGATGCTACGATAGCAGTCCTTAAGCTCATCCAGAGTGTTGGGTCTTGCGTCTCTCAACTTTCTCTTCACAATATCCCACAGATTCTCTATGGGGTTCAGGTCAGGAGAGTTGGCAGGCCAATTGAGCACAGTAATACCATGGTCAGTAAACCATTTACCAGTGGTTTTGGCACTGTGAGCAGGTGCCAAGTTGTGCTGAAAAATGAAATCATCTCCATAAAGCTTTTTTAGCAGATGGAAGCATGAAGTGCTCCTGATAGATAGCTGCATTGACCCTGCCCTTGATAAAACACAGTGGACCAACACCAGCAGCTGACATGGCACCCCAGACCATCACTGACTGTGGGTACTTGACACTGGACTTCAGGCATTTTGGCATTTCCCTCTCCCCAGTCTTCCTCCAGACTCTGGCACCTTGATTTCAGAATGACATGCAAAAGTTGCTTTCATCCGAAAAAAAAGTACTTTGGACCACTGAGCAACAGTCCAGTGCTGCTTCTCTGTAGCCCAGGTCAGGCGCTTCTGCCGCTGTTTCTGGTTCAAAAGTGGCTTGACCTGGGGAATGCAGCACCTGTAGCCCATTTCCTGTACATGCCTGTACACGGTGGTTCTGGATGTTTCTACTCCAGACTCAGTCCACTACTTCCGCAGGTTCCCCAAGGTCTGGAATCGGTCCTTTTCCACAATATTCCTCAGAGCCCGTTCACCTCTTCTCGTTGTGCAGTGTTTTCTGCCACACTTTTTCCTTCCCACAGACTTCCCACTGAGGTGCCTTGATACAGCACTCTGGGAATAGCCTATTCGTTCAGAAATTTCTTTCTGTGTCTTACCCTCTTGCTTGAGGGTGTCAATGATGGCCTTCTGGACAGCAGTCAGGTCGGCAGTCTTACCCATGATTGTAGTTTTGAGTAATGAACCAGGCTGGGAGTTTTTAAAAGCCTCAGGAATCTTTTGCAGGTGTTTAGAGTTAATTAGTTGATTCAGATGATTAGGTTAATACCTCGTTTAGAGAACCTTTTCATGATATGCTAATTTTTTGAGATAGGAATTTGCTGTTTTCATGAGCTGTATGCCAAAATCATCAATATTAAAACAATAAAAGGCGTGAACTACTTCAGTTCTGTGTAATGAATCTAAAATATATGAAAGTCTAATATTTATCAGTACATTACAGAAAATAATGAACTTTATCACAATATGCTAATTTTTTTAGAAGGACCTGTATATCCATCATATGGATCAGCTCCTCTTTAAGCAACAACTGAAGTGAGAGTTATATATAGGCTGCCATATTTATTTCCTTTTAAACAATACCAGTTGCCCGGCAGCCCTGCTGATCTATTTGGCTGCAGTAGTGTCTCAATAACACCAGAAACAAGCATACAGCTAGTCTGCGTCAGATCTGACAATAATGTCAGAAACACCTGATCTGTTGCACGCTTGTTCCGGGTCTACAGCAAAACAGTAGGGATGATTGGAAGAGGAGATTTCCGATATCGCGGTAATTCCGCCTACCGCAATAACAAAATTCCGCTACCTCTACATTCCGGTGGTTTTCCGCGGTATTCCGCATTCCGGCGGTACAATTTCCGCAATGTTAATCCTCCTGGCGGTCTTTTAAAAACCTCCAGAGGGCAGCGCAGCAGTTTTTCTTTAAGTTTTTTTTTTCATCATGTAGCGAGCCTAGGGCTCGCTACATTATAGCCGTACATGATAGCTGTGCAGAGGCATCCCCCCACCCGCTTCTATCAGGAAATCCTGGAGGGCTTCCCCCGTCGCCATGGCGACAGGCGGGATGACGTGACGTCATCGGGAGTCCCGATCCACCCCTCAGCGCAGAAGTAGTTTGGGGAAGTTGCGGTTCTTGCGGGATCACGGCTAGGTACATATAGCCAGCAGCGATCGGGAGGATCAGAGTGGTGCCGGGGGACTTGGGGCACATGTGTAGCTAGCCTAGTAACAAAAAATCTCCCTCCCGCGGACGCATGGCCGCAGAAATTGAACGCCAGGGAGGTTAACCATAAGTGACTCTTCTGGACCCTCCATCTGGCCACGAAACACTTCTGTAGCTGACTGGTGATGTTGATTGGTGGTGGTGGTGACACAAGCTCCCAGTTGTGATGGATTACTGTATGAAGAAAACACAGGGGCCATTTCGGTCACCACAGAACCCACCACTTCTTGGGAGCTTCGTCCCATGGTCTCCTCCAATGCCTCATCCCAATCCTTCTGCACATGGAGAGTACTGGGAGGAAACAACCTCTTCAAGATAAGCAGCTGCGGTCGGGTTCTGGTCATGAGGAACCTGGCCACTACTGGTGCTGCTGCCACTAGCTTCAAGTTCCTCAGACTGGGTAGAGGGTTCCTGATCGAAATAATCAACAACCCTATTCGCCTGCAGCTCTGTCAAAATTTTCCTGTGTGCGAACACAGGGAAGACATCTCTGATCAGGGGGGGGGGGGGACGCTTCCTGCTGCTGCTGCCACCCTCAACCCGATCACGTACTTGACATGATCCACCAACACCACCATCACTCCATTTTCTTTTAGGAGTGGCAGAAAATTGCTGCTGCTCTCGCTCCATTGTTTTTGGGCAAAAAAAAAAGTTTATTGGGGAAGGGGTATGAGCGACAGAACCAAAGTAAAATTAAAAAAAAAAAAGATAAGAAAATAAGGGGGTGAAAAAGAAAAACAAAGAAAACAATGAACTTGTAAAACAAAACAAAAAAAAAACGTGCACTACACTCAACTAATCAACTCTCTCACTCTGTCAAACACTAAGCCTGCGGCCTGGCTGGCTCTCTCTAACCCTCTCCACACAGCAACTACTAGTACACTACAATCTATCACTCAAACTAACAATCTACTGTCACTCTCTTACAAATACACCTACTACTGCTGATAGCTCACACTCAGTCTAATTCTCTCTCACAGTCTTTAAAAAGACTTTTGTTTTATATACATTCTTTAAAAAGACTATTGTTTTATGTTGAAACAACTAATATGGGTCTGGCTCTCCTCTCTACAAAACACCAGACTGAAACCCACAAGCTTTGTGAGTGTCACACCTCTCTTATATACAAAATGGGTGGGATAGCTGATGATAGGTAGCTACTAGCTAGGAGCTGGTTGCTAAAGTAGGATTGGTTGGTTTATGTTAAGACTAATTGGTGCTGAAATTCCGATTTTAATGCAGAAATCAGTGTGTTTTAAGCTTTTGTGATGGGTCTATCCCTTCAGATCCTTCTGATTGGCTTAGAAATTCTGCATAACAGTAAATGCAGCTTTTACACGCTTCTGATTGGCTTTTAATTTCCGATGGCTCCAAATGGAAAAAATTCTGCATAGAAATTCTGCTATTTACCGATTACCGCTATAGATGTTCCGTTCCGGCTCACCAGAACGAAACTGCCAATTTCCGTCTGGAATCGCGGAAATCTCAATTTCGCGGAATCCGACAAGCATCCCTACAATATTAGAGTCAGAGGATCAGCAGGATAGCTTGTCAACTGACACTGCTTAAAAGGAAATACGTATGTCAGCTAGTGTTGGGCTCACGAGTACCTAAGGACTCGAATTTGTGATTCAAATGAGGCTTAAATGCCTCAGCTGTGCGGCTGGGAAAGAGGGGGTTACTTGCCCATAAGTCCTCCGTCCTCTATGTGTTCCAAACGTCTTGCACGAATCCTATGGGATGTGTTGCAAGATTCACTACCGCGCAATTCCTCCTTCCGGCTTGAAGGAGGAAGTGCGCGGTAGAGATATTTGAAACCCTTTGGGGAAAAAAATAAAAAAATGTATATACATATATAGCTCTATCTATCTATCTATCTATCTATCTATCTATCTATCTATCTATCTATCTATCTATCTATCTATCTATCTACACACATACATACATACATACATACATACACACACACAGTGACTTGCAAAAGTATTCGGCCCCCTTGAACCCTTGAAGTTTCCCACACTTTGTCACATTACTGCCACAAACCTGAATCAATTTTATTGGAATTCCACGTGAAAGACCAATACAAAGTGGTGTACACGTGAGAAGTGGAACGAAAATCATACAGGATTCCAAACATTTTTTTTACAAATAAATAACTGCAAAGTGGGGTGTGCGTAATTATTCAGCCCCCTTTGGTCTGAGTAAGTTGCCCTTAGACATTGCATTATGAGTGCTAATGACTAAATAGAGTGCACCTGTGTGTAATCTAATGTCAGTACAAATACAGCTGCTCTGTGACAGTCTCAGAGGTTGTCTAAGAGAATATTGGGAGCAACAACACCATGAAGTCCAAAGAACACACCAGACAGGTCAGGGATAAAGTTAGAGACATTTTTAAAGCAGGCTTAGGTTACAAAAAGATTTCCAAGGCCTTGAACATCCCATGCAGCACTGTTCAAGTGACCATTCAGAAATGGAAGGAGTATGGCACAACTGTAAACCTACCAAGACAAGGCCGTCCACCTAAACTCACAGGCCGACCAAGGAAAGCGATGATCAGAAATGCAGTCAAGAGGCCCATGGTGACTCTGGACGAACTGCAGAACTCTACAGCTCAGGTGGGGGAATCTGTCCATAGGACAACTATTAGTCATGCACTGTACAAAGTTGGCTTTTATGGAAGAGTGGCAAGAAGAAAACCATTGTTAACAGAAGTGAAGGCAAGACTGGAAGAAGTGAAGGCAAGACTAAATAAATTAAAAATAGACAAGGCACCTGGCCCGGATGGCATGCATCCTCGGGTCCTAAGGGAATTAAGTTCAGTTATAGATAAACCCCTTTATCTTATCTTTTGTGACCCTCTTTCAACTGGCAGAGTCCCAGTGGATTGGCGTACAGCCCACGTTTTCCCGTTATTTAAGAAGGGCAAAAAAATCAGATCCAGGAAATTATAGACCTGTAAGCTTAACATCAGTTGTATGCAAACTATTTGAGGGGTTACTAAGAGATACTATACATGACTTCATAGTAGAAAATAATCTTATTTCTCAGCATCAACATGGGTTTACTAAAGACAGGTCCTGTTTGACTAACATGCTCAGCTTTTATGAGGTAGTGAATGCTAATATGGATATTGGGAATGCTGTAGATGTGATATACTTGGACTTTGCAAAGGCCTTCGACACTGTTCCCCACAAAAGTCTGGTGCAAAAGTTGAGGATGCAAGGACTGGGGAAGAGTCTGTGTGCATGGATAGGGAACTGGCTAATGGACAGAAAACAAAGAGTTGTGGTCAATGGATCGTACTCAAAATAGGAGACTGTTAGCAGTGGAGTACCACAGGGGTCTGTTCTTGGTCCAGTGCTCTTCAATTTATTTATTAATGACCTAGTAGATGCAGTAGTGAGCAATGTTGCCATTTTTGCAGATGATATAAAATTGTGCAGAATCATCAACTCTCAGGAAGAGAGTGTCATATTGCAACAGGATCTGGATAGGATGGATATATGGGCACATACATGGCAGATGAAATTCAATGTTGAAAAGTGTAAAGTCATGCATTTTGGTCGTACCAATGGTCTAGCACCATACAAAATAAATGGGATACAGTTGGGGACATCAAACTTGAAGGACTTAGGAGTACTCATCGACAACAACAAATGAAATAATCATACTCAATGCCAAGACGCTGCAGCTAAAACTAACACAATTTTGGGATGCATTAAAAGGGAAATAAAAACTCGAGATGCTAGCATAATATTGCCCCTGTTTAACTCTCTAGTAAGGCCACATCTGGAATATGGAATTCAGTTCTGGGCACCACATTACAAAAAAGATATTGCAGTTTTAGAGCAGGTGCAGAGACGAGCAACAAAATTGATACGTGGGATGGAAGGTCTCACTTACCAAGAAAGGTTAGATAAACTGGGTTTATTTAGTCTAGAGAAAAGATGCCTTAGAGGGGATCTAATTAACATGTATAAATACATCAGAGGTGTGAGAAAACGCGGAAGCACCGCCGCATGCACCTCTAGCAGGGCGGTGGGTTCCGCGTCCAGCGTGGCAGCTGATGCAACTGCTCACTCGTCTTTGTATCTGCCTGAACGTGGAGGAACCGCCGCATGCGCTGGTGGCATGGCGGCGGATTCCGCGTGCAGCGCAGCGGGCATTTCACAACAAAGTTCTGGTATGGCTGGGAGCTGTAGTCCACGTAGGTTTAGGTGGACGCGCACGCTGGGAGAAAGAGCTTTATGTCAGTCAGTGGGGTATCAGCTGACCAGGCTGGTCAGCTGACGCCAGAAACGGTTGCCATTGGTCCTGCACTTGGGGGAGGCGCTGGAGAGCGCTGAACTATATATACTGGTGGCTGGGCATTTGCTGGTTGTCTGCCGTTGCGATCACTACGTGGTAGCACTCAGACCTTTTGTCAGTATCTGTGTTATTTGCTAGACCAGGTTCCAAGGTGTTGATGACCAAGGAGCTCACACCTTAGTCTAGGTATCCTGTTATTAACCGTGTTATTATCTAAGTTATTTGTTAGACCAGTTTCCAAGGTGTTGATGACCAAGGAGCTCACACCTTAGTCTAGGAATCCTGTTAACATCTGTGTTATTTTCTAGACCAGTTCCAGGGTGTTGATGCTCTAGGAGCTCACACCCAAGTCTAGGTATTCAATTATTGGTTACGACCTTCTGCTTTCCTGACCACTCTTCTGATCTCTGATTAGGTACTTCGCTATATCTGATACTCTGTTGCCAAACTCTGCTAGTCTTAGGATTCCGCATCTGTCTCCTGTTTCTGTACTTTGTCTGTGTGTTAACGACCTGGCCTGTCCGACCTCGAGAACTATCTTCCCTGTTGGGAGATAGTTTCCAGTCCTGTCAGTGACACTTCACCTTTGGTGTCACTCACTCTCTGATCCTTCCCACTCTGAGCCTGGGTCCGCCCCTTGGGGAGCATCAGACCAGTGGAAGGAACCTGTTCTCTAAGCAGTATCTCGTACTGCCTAGCACCCTCTACTCGGGTGCTCTCTTCAAAGTATACGGTTGCACCAAACACTTATATTACTCAGGTGTCCAGAGGTTAGAGATATATCTGATTATCGGTGATACTGCAGATCATCAATAATCGGGTATATATCTGCATTCTCAGGGATACTGCAGATCACCGGTAATCAGATCCTTTCTGTGTTACACCGATCGTTACAAGAGGGCAATATAATAGCTTGGCGGATGAGCTTTTTGTCCCTAGGCCTTCTCAAAGGACTAGAGGACATGATCTGTGCATGGAGGAAAAACGTTTTAGCCATTTATTTAGGAAAGGGTTCTTTACAGCACTGAAACTGCCCTCATCCAAATATGCAACCACCTGCTCATGGCAAGAGACAGAGGAGAGTGCTCGATCCTCATACTGCTAGACCTTTCTGCAGCCTTTGATACAGTTGACCATGACATCTTGATAAACAGGCTACAGGAATACTGCGGCATTGATGGCATAGTTCTTCAGTGGTTCCAATCCTTCTTGAGTGGCAGAACCCACAAAGTGTCTATGGGGCCCTTCCTGTCCACCCCTGTATCACTTAAGTATGGGGTGCCCCAGGGCTCAATCCTCTCTCCCCTGCTTTTCACGATTTACATGTTACCGCTGGGAAAACTAATCCAAAAACATGGCCTGACATACCACTGCTATGCAGACTACACCCAACTATAACGTTCCTTCAAGCCTGGTGTGACAGACCCAACTCTAACTATAAACGCCTGCTTACGTGAACTACAGAAATGGATGAATGACAACTGTCTGAAACTAAATGCAGACAAAACTGAAGTCCTTCTGATTGGAGGGCAGAGCATGATAATACAACAACTTAACTTGCCGTCTTCACCACTGGGAATAGGAGGCACGGATCTACGCAGCTCTAATCATGTGCGTAGCCTGGAAGTTCTAATTGATGGGGATTTAAACTTCAGAACTCAAATCTCTGCTGTGGTGAAATCATCCCATTTTCACCTGAAGACCATTGCAAAAATCAAGCACCTCATACCCCTAGAAGATCTGCCAACCTTAGTCCACGCCTTCATCACATCCCGACTGGACTACTGCAATGCTCTTTACACTGGCCTTCCAAAAAAGGTCTTGTACCGCCTACAGCTGATACAGAATACTGCTGCCAGACTGCTAACCAACCAACCCCGTCACTGCCACATAACGCCAGTCCTGCACTCCCTTCACTGGCTACCTATAGAATGGAGGGTCCTATTCAAGATCGGCCTACTGACATTTAAATCCCTGAATAATCTAGGCCCTGGATACATGAAAGATATGTTGCAGCTGCGTAGCAATCCCCGCATTCTCAGATCCACAGGTTCTAATCTAGTTATACCCAGAGTCCACTTGGAAACTTTTGGTCCCTGAGCCTTCTGTTATGCTGCCCCTACGTTTTGGAACTCCTTACCTCAACAGATCAGGACAGCTTCATCCCTGGACGTGTTTAAATCCAGACTGAAAACCCACCTGTTCAGTTTGGCATTTGCAGAAATATAACTTTTGTTGTGTGAATACTTCATCCTACTAATTACTGAATCTGAGAGAGCCTAAGCGCTTTGAGTCCTATGGGAGAAAAGCGCTATAGAAATGTTATTGTATTGTATTGTACAGTAAGAGTGATTAAGATGTGGAATGCATTGACACAGGAAGTCGTTATGGCAAACTCTATACCTGCATTTAAAGGGGGCTTAGATGGTTTCCTTGCGTTGAAAGACATCCATGGCTACAATTACTAGTTGTAGCCTAATGAGGTTGATCCAGGGATTTTATCTGATTGCCATCTGGAGTCAGGAAGGAATATTTCCCTTTTGGGGCTGATTGGACCATGCCTTGTAAGGGTTTTTTCGCCTTCCTCTGGATCAACAGGGATTTGTCTAATCTTGCTGCAGCTCAGTATCACCAAATTCTCTCATCAGCCCTAGAGAAAGCTGCTCCACCAATATTCCGCCGCAACCGACCCCCTAACCCCCAGCCCTGGCGCACTACCCATACTCGCAACCTCCAGAGGTAAACACGCGCCACTGAACGAAAATGGCGGAAAACTCGACTAAACCAGGATTTCCTACAGTACAAGACTAACCTGCAGCAGTTCCACAATGCCCTTGCTCAAGCGAAGCAGGAATACTTTACCAAGCTCATCGGAGCACAAGCTTCCAATCCCCGGCGTCTTTTTAGCACCTTCAACTCCCTGCTTAAACCCACCCCCCCACCTTCTGTTTCCTCCCTCTCTGCCACAGATTTAGCCACCCACTTCACCAACAAAATAGTCTCCATCCGTCAGGAAATATCCAATCTTCAATCTTCACCTCCCACCCGCTCACAACCTACTCCTTCTCCACCCTATCCTCCCCTCACCTCCTTCACTCCTATTACCACTGAGGAGGTTAACCACCTACTGCAGACTTCCCATACCACTACCTCCCCCCTTGACCCTATCCCTTCTGATCTACTTCAGCCTCACTTCACGGATCTGGCCCCAGTCCTCACTACCATGTTTAACCTCTCCCTATCCACAGGCACCTTCCCCTCAGACTTCAAGCAGGCCACTGTACTGCCTCTGCTCAAGAAACCCTCCCTCGACCCCTCGCTACCCTCCAACTACCGCCCGATCTCCCTCCTCCCCTTCGCCTCAAAACTCCTTGAGCGTCTGGTTCACAAACGCCTGACCCAGTACCTCAATGCCAACTCACTACTAGACCCACTGCAATCTGGATTTCGGCCTGCCCACTCAACCGAAACGGCTCTCACCAAAGTGGTCAATGACCTTGCCTTAGCTAAAGCTGAAGGTAAATACACCATTCTCCTCCTCCTTGACCTTTCAGCAGCTTTTGATACAGTAGATCATCCCCTACTCCTCCAGTCCCTCCAATCCATGGGCATTCACGATCTCGCCCTGACCTGGCTTTCATCCTACCTCTCCAACCGCTCCTTCACGACCTCCTTCAATGAGGCCTCGTCCACCCCCAACCACCTCTCGGTGGGAGTCCCCCAAGGCTCGGTCCTTGGCCCCCTACTGTTCTCCCTATACACATCCTCCATTGGCAAGGTTATCTCCTCCATGGGTTTTAACTATCATCTGTATGCAGATGACACCCAAATTTATCTCCACACCCCTGACATATCCACCACTACCATGGACAAGGTCTCCTCCTGCCTATCTGCCATCTCCTCCTGGATGTCCGCTAGGTTCCTGAAACTAAATCTAGACAAAACAGAATTTATGATCTTCCCACCCCGGTCATCTCTGGACTTCCCAGATGTGCAGGTCACTGTTAACCACACTACTATTCACCCTACCTCTCAAGCCCGCTGTCTGGGTGTCACCCTGGACTCCGCACTCTCCTTCACTCCCCACATCCAAAACCTCACAAAGTCCTGCAACTTCCACCTTCGTAACATCTGTAAGATTCGCCCTTTCCTGACCCCTGCCACCACCAAACTCCTCATCCATGCCCTCATAATTTCCCGCCTCGACTACTGCAATGCCCTTCTGTCTGGACTCCCTAAGACCCGAATAGCCCCACTGCAGTCCATCATGAATGCGGCTGCCAGAATTATCCACTCCTCCCATCGCTCCACCAGGGCGGCTCCCCTCCGTGAATCCCTCCACTGGCTTCCTATCCAGTCCAGAATCAGATTCAAGATATTGTGTCTGACCTACAAATCCATCCACAAAACCTGTCCAACCTACATTTCTGATCTTACTCAGAGATACACACCAAGCCGCTCACTCCGCTCCTCCAATGAACTTCGCCTGACCGTCCCCCGCATCACCCAGTCCCATGCACGCCTCCAAGACTTCTCAAGAGCCGCTCCGACACTATGGAACTCCCTACCTCCACCCATTAGGGCAGCCCCCTTCTTCAACACCTTCAAGAAGGCCCTCAAAACTCACCTTTTCACTCTTGCCTACCACCCCTCACAATTGCTCTAAACCCACAGCCGAACTCTGGTCCCCAACCTCTTGTGTCCCTACCTCTCCCTCTAGATTGTAAGCCTTTGGGCAGGGTCCTCCTCCTTTTGTGTCCTACCTGATCATGCACCTCTATTACTGTGCACCCATGCTATGCATTTGAGTGAACCTAACTTGCCTAACTCCATGCTCCCATCCAGTGACTGACTAAGCATTACCTTGTACTCATACTGTGCTGTGTGATCTGGCTTGCATGTATTCCTGTATTGTCATATTGCTGTATGTCACCCCTAAATATTGTCTGTAACCTAAATTATTGTGCAGCGCTGCGTAATATGTTGGCGCTTTATAAATACAACAAATAAATAAAATAAATAAATATGTGAGGGAGCAGGCTGGTGTTGTACTTTGTACTGGTTGAACTCGATGTACGTATGTCTTTTTTTCAACCAAAATAACTATGTAACTATGTAGCAGAAAAGCATAAGAAGTCCCGTTTGCAGTTTGCCACAAGCCATGTGGGGGACACAGCAAACAAGTGGAAGAAGGTGCTCTGGTCAGATGAGACCAAAATGGAACTTTTTGGCCAAAATGCAAAACGCTATGTGTGGCGGAAAACTAACACTGCACATCACTCTGAACACACCATCCCCACTGTCAAATATGGTGGTGGCAGCATCATGCTCTGGTGGCGCTTCTCTTCAGTAGGGACAGGGAAGCTGGTCAGAGTTGATGGGAAGATGGGTGGAGCCAAATACAGGGCATTCTTGGAAGAAAGCCTCTTGGAGTCTGCAAAAGACTTGAGACTGGGGCAGAGGTTCACCTTCCAGCAGGACAACGACCCTAAACATAAAGCCAGGGCAACAATGGAATGGTTTAAAACAAAACATATCCATGTGTTAGAATGGCCCAGTCAAAGTCCAGATCTAAATCCAATCGAGAATCTGTGGCAAGATCTGAAAACTGCTGTTCACAAATGCTATCCATCTAATCTCAATGAGCTGGAGCTGTTTTGCAAAGAAGAATGGGCAAGGATTTCAGTCTCTAGATGCGCAAAGCTGGTAGTAACATACCCTAAAACAGTGTTTCTCAACTTTTTTGACCCAAGTAACCCCTATCGCAATTCAGTTCCAGCCGAGCACCCCTGGTAACTTACACTCCCTCCTCTCCTTGTAACTAACAGCCACTCCACTCGTCCCCCACTGAGACCCTTTGATTCCAGTGGTTCTATGTACAGAAGGTGATCCCCGCACGTTGATTGGCCCAATCTGCTGCCTATCAAGTGACAGTGTATTGCACCAATCAAAATGCCGGGATCACGTACTAGAAAGCCACTGGATCCCCCCGGGCTCAGGGTGGGAGGAGTGGAGCAGCCGTTAATGAGAGGAGGCAGTGTAAGTAACCAGCGCACACTAAGCTGCACTACCGCAGCATACCGTGCTGAGTTTGTGCTCCTCTGTGGAGGGGGTAAAAAAACCCAAAACTGACATCTGAGGCTTCTATCGGCCCCCTGCAGCTGAAATGTCCCACGCTGTCCTCCTACCATCCTCCGTTTCCCGCCGCCGGTTTCGGTCTAATTACGCGTCTAACTAGACTGCGGCTGCTCGTTCCCTCGCGCATCATCAGGAGCTTACTGAGCAGGCGCAGTACAAGAAAACGTTACACTGCGCCTGCGCAGTAAGCTCCCGATGACATGTGCGGGAATTCGCATTATTCGTCTGGTCAGACGAATATTAGACCGGGACCAGCGGCGGGGAACCGAGGTTCGTAGGAGGACGGCGCGGGACATGACAGCTGCAGGGGGCCGATAGAAGCCCCAGGTAAGTGTCGGTTTTTGTTTATTTAACCCCACCACAGAACCCCTTTAAGCTTCCCCCTAGTACTGTGCATGCTGCAGCCTTTTCGTATACAGTGCTTAGAGCGCAGGTGCTGCAGTAATGAATGTGTGGTGTGTGATGAGATACATGCTCTGCCCAGTGGCTGGACCCTGGGCTTGTTTCTCCTTCACACAGTTCATTCCCAGCATGAATCCTTCCTCTTTTCTCTTTTTTGTAGAGACAGATCTGGGGGCTGTGACATGCCTCTGCCTCCCCCACACAGGCTGCTCGCTCCTCACTCCTTTCATTCTAGTGAGTAAGTCTATAGCCGGGATGGCTGCAGTTTAGCCCAGCTACGACACAGAAAGAAACTCTGTGCAGCAACACGCTGGAGACTGATTCACAGAACTCCGTTCATACTGCTTCTGAACTGAACTTACTCTATGCTGGGGGAGCAGCTCCACAGAAGCACAGTCTGACTGAGCAACGCTGTCTGATTCATTGTGCTGCCGCTTGAGGAAGTGATTTGTGCGCATGTCTGCCACTGAGGGCAGCATTGAGAAAACACACTGTTTCCGTGCAGAACGCGGCTGGCAGGCAGGCCACACAAGTGAATATGAGTAAGCCAGCGCAGCGGTGCTGCGTACCCCTGGCTGTGGTCTCTAACCACGTGTTGAGAACCTCTGCCCTAAAAGACTGGCAGCTGTAATTGCAGCAAAAGGTGATTCTACAAAGTATTGAGTCGGGGCTGAATAATTACGCACACCTCACTTTGCAGTTATTTATTTGTAAAAATTGTTTGGAAAAATGTATGATTTTCGTTCCACTTCTCACGTGTACACCACTTTGTATTGGTCTTTCATGTGGAATTCCAATAAAATTGATTCAGGTTTGTGGCAGTAATGTGACAAAATGTGGAAAACTTCAAGGGGGCCGAATACTTTTGCAAGCCACTGTATGTATGTATATCTATCTATCTATCTATCTATCTATCTATCTATCTATCTATCTATCTATCTATCTATCTATCTATCTATCTCTCTCTATTGATCTATTTATCTCTCTCTATCCCTCTCTCTCTCTCTCTATCTATCCATCTAGGAGTCATGGGGGGGGGGGGGGTCAACTGCTATCACAAGCTATAGGTTAGATATGCTCGCAACTGGGGGTGCCCAGGCCCCTAAGTATATAGAAAAAAAAAACATGGAGTTGCAGCACACAGCTCTTCTTTTTATTTAGAGCAAATAAACGTCCCTTCCCTCGTATGCGGCATTGATAAAGGTCGGGGACGACCGAAACTGTCTGCTGTATTCACGTTTATTTGCTCTAAATAAAAAGAAGAGCTGTGTGCTGAAACTCTACGTGGTTTCTCTCTCGCTCTCTATGTATATCTATATCTCTCCCTCTATCTATATTTTAGTAGACCTAAGCCCGTTTATATAACGTCTAGGTCTCCCTCACAACCCCCCTCCCGTCTCTGTGATCACCACCACCGCCGCATGTCAGCGTGCATACGAGGAAAGGGACGCAGGCGGGGATCGGCGATATAGAGGAGGCGGGGGAGCAGCGAGAGTGACAGTGCAGAGGTAAACAGCCTCTTAGCAATGTCGCTAGCACGGCGTTTGATTTGTGGGGGACAACAGAGCGCAGGGGGGCCTGGGGGGAAACAGTATAGCAACAGAGGCTGGGCATTATATGCAGACCCAGCCTCTGTGTGCTAATAGGATTCTTAAGGGGCCCATACACACCGAATTTCCCGCCGATATACAGCCGTTTCGATCACAGTGATCGACACGGCTGTGAAATCGCCGGGCACACCGCTGAAAAGCCGGCGGGTTGGGAGTGCGTCGATAGCGACGTTCAAATGCCCGACGACCGACGCAATACAGCGGCAATACATTACCTGTTCCGCCGGCGCGAGTCCCGCTGTCACCGCTGCTCTGTCTCTGCGCTGGTCTGGTCTTCGTCATGCTTCACTTCTTCCTGCCCGGCAGGAAGTTTAAACAGTAGAGCGCTCTCTACTGTTTAAACTTCCTGCCGGGCAGGAAGACGTGAAGCATGCCGGAGACCAGACCAGCGCGGAGACAGAGCAGCGGTGTCCAGGGGACTTGCGCCGCCGGAGCAGGTAATTTATGCGGGGCCACCACCACCACCACAGATTGTGAACGGTTTCAGGCTGAAATCGGTTCACAATCTGTTTGCAGTAAAGGTGGCCATACGATCCCTCTCTGATCAGAGTCGATCAGAGAGGGATCTATCTGTTGGTCGAATCTGATGGCAAATCGACCAGTGTATGGCCACCTTTACAAGCCACCTCGGGTTCTCTTTAAGAAGAAAAAAAACTCTCAAACAATAGGTGGCTAATTGAAGTGACTAAACTTTGATCAGGTCAGTATCTCGATTACTGCAATGTCACAGTGAGAACCTTCTCTCAGCCAAGAGATCTACAAAAAAAAAAAAAAAGGGAAAAACAAACCAGAAGAACCCATAGGCAGGTGTTCCAGTTGCAGATCATCCCTCTCATTCAGTTGATATGTCCCCTCCCCTGGCCTGCATGTTGTGACAAACACTTTAGTTTCTTTGGATGATCTGAAGATATGAAAAAGTATAGCCAGGTATAGCCATCTGTGCAGAAGTATAGCCTGGTATAGCAGCGAAAAAACGCCAGTTATCCACACATACAGAGCATGCTTTTCATCTGCCTTTGCTTGGACACTTCCATAGAATAATCATTTCACAATATAAGCAAATGCCCTTGATATTCCAGTTTGTTGTGCCTGCCTGTAAGCCCACATGATGTTAACCTTGCCCAGGTAAATCAGGGTACTTTATCATTACTACCACAGGTGTATGATTACAGCTTTAATCCCTATGAGGGCCTACCCTGTGCACCCTTTCAACTACACACTTGTCTATCAGTCCCAGGGGATATTGATGGAACAAAGATCATGCAACAAGGAAGGGGAATATGATTCAGGGAGAACTACTAAATGCAGGTTGGGCCTCAATCGATTTTTTAGATCTTGTAGTTTTATCACACACTCTTTTGCTCTTCCTCAATCTCCCGATCCTATTATTATTATTTATATAGCGCTGACATCTCCCACAGCGCTATACAGATTATATTGTCTTGTCACTTAACTGTCCCTCAGAGGGGCTCACAATCTAATCCCTACCATAAAATTCTATTTTTATATCTATCTTTTTCATCTTCCAGCTTAGAAATTCTTTGTCCAGTCTGCTTCAGTCGATTGGTGTGTGCAATGATAATTTTTGGGACTTGAGTTACTGTGCAATAGCAGTCCGTATCACAGTATTCAGCTCTGGAGTCAACGTTTTTAACAGTGCCCGAGTGTTATGCCGTGCTCATGCTGCACGCCTCTCCCCTCTCTGAGTTACTCCCAGTCTTTCCTCTACCTCCTCTGGAACATCTGTGTTACTATTCCAGCCACTTGCCACATGTTCTGCAGCGTCCCAGCTCGGGGATTGTGAAGAGGGTTGGCCATGCTGTTTATCCGGGTGCCATCTTGGATTTTGAGCCTGCTAATTCCTTCCTCTCTGCATAGCCTTCATTTAATTTCTGGACAAGATGTGGACATTCAGGTTTGACATGCAGAATATCCAGCAACACCAAAACAAACTAAGGCCTCTTGCACCCTGCAAATAGAAAATTCAATTTCCAATTCACGGTTCCGATTTTCCCCGGTTGTTATCAACACAAGAGGAAAACATAGAAAAAAATGCAGCATACAGGACCAATTCAAAATCGAGATTGCATGTAAAATCGTGTCAAAATCGCAATTTGGAATCACATGTAGTATGCAAGAAGCCTAAAATGTTTTCACTTCAAGAAGCTCCTTCCTCAGAGGCACACGAAAATTACATAAAATCTGTTAAAAAGCACATAAAGCAAATATGTACAAATCAAAGGGTAGGAACGCGGACATAACATTCACAGTACAATGCACCAATCACAGATCACTCCGAAATGTGTGACACCAGCATTATATACATAATGTATGTAAAAGATGGTGTAACACTTATGGAATAATTTTATCAGTATGTAAGATAGACTGCACGTATAGCATGTTCTGATCTTTAGGTGATAATTGTTATATGCACTGTTAGTTAGAGATGGCCCGAACGGTTTCGACCGCAAACTTATTCACGCGAACTTTAGTGGTTCGCGTACGAATGCGAACTTTATGGCGGTTCAACCCGCCTCCTATGGCCACAATGGAAGATGCCAGGCCGCAATTATTTCTCTAAAAAGGCGATACCCAAACTGTACCGTGAAGTTGAGAGGCAAGTGGTGTCTGGTCTGCCAAGTACGGTCAGGGCAGGTACATCTCAGCCCATTGAGTCAATCTGGTGACCGATGGCAAGCAGGGAGTACGTGGCTGTGCAGCGGACCAACTTGTTGTGACACCTCCACGGCTGCCACCGCCTCTCCTCCTCCTGCTACATCCTCTTTGCTGTCATCCTCCTCCTCGGCTGAGTGGCAGCGCAACTCTACTGGTGCTGCGATCTCCTCTCCAGCTACACAGTCCCAGCTCCCCAGGGCCTATGCTGCATGCCAGGTACGACTGTGTCACGCCATCTTAGACATGTCTTGCCTCAAAGCGGAGAGTCACACTGGAGCAGCTCTCCTGGCTGCTCTTAACAAACAGGTGGATCAGTGGCTGACCCGGCACCAACTGGAGATCGGCAACGTGGTGTTTGTGTGACAACGGCAGCAATCTCATTTACGCTTTGAATTTGGGTAAGCTGACACATGTACCCTGCATGGCATTTGCTTAATCTCATAATTCAGAGATTTGTGTCGAAGTACCCAGGCTTACAAGACGTCCTGAAGCAGGCCAGGAAGTTGTGTGGGCATTTCAGGCGGTCTTACACGGCCATGGCACACTTTGCAGATTTTCAGCGGAGAAACAACTTGCCGGTGAATAGCCTGACTCGTTCGAATTCGACCCTCCTTATGTTCTCTCGCCTGCTACAACAGAAGAAAGCTGTCACCCTGTATCTCTACAACTACAGTAGAAGGACAAATCTGGGGAGATGGGGGTGTTCTGGCCCAAGAACTGGACACTCATGCGAAATGCATGCAGGCTCATGCGGCCGTTTGAGGAGGTGACAAAGCTGGTGAGTCGCAGTGAAGGCGCCATCAGCGACTTGATCCCGTACTCTTTCTTCCTGGAGCGTGCCGTGCCTAGAGTGGTGGCTCAAGCTGTGGAGTAGCGTGAACAGGACAGGAGGAAGAGTTGTGGGATTAATTCTCATCAGAACAAGATGTTTCCTCAACACCTGCGGCAGCATAGAGGGGGGGGGGGAGGAGTCAAATGATGAGGAAGGTGTTCTTTCGTAGGAGGAGGCGGCAGCGGCAGAAGAACAACCGCAGCAGGCGGCGCAGGGGGCTTGTGCTGCTCAACGTTCCCCTGGTATTGTTTGTGGCTGGGGGGAGAAGGAGATCTTACCTGACGTCACTGAGGAAGGGCAAGAGGAGATGGATAATACGTCTGGATCCAAATTTGTGCAGATGGCATCTTTCATGCTGCTCAGTCTGTTGAGGGACCCCCGTATAAAAAAAACCTCAAGGGGAATGAGCTGTACTGTCCACGCTACTAGACCCTCGGTATAGGCACAGAGTGGCGGAGATATTTACCATTCACATGAAGGCAGAAAGGAAGCACCACTTGCAGAACAAGCTGGCAACTATGCTTTACAATGCGTTTAACTGTGATGTCACAGCACAGCGCAATAAAGGTACCACTGCCAGTAATCCTTCTCCCATGTCCACGCAGGCAAGGACAGGACACTCCAGCGATCTTATGGTGATGTCGGACATGCGGACATTCTTTAGTCCAACGAGGCGTTGGCCCTTCCGGATCCACCCTCCACCAACGCCTGGAGTGGCAGGTAGCAGACTACCTGGCCTTAAGTGTATATGTAGACACTGTGAGCAGTGATGAACCCTTGGACTACTCTGCAGATGTTGAGCCAGCTCCATCCTTAATACAGATTATAAAATGGCATCACCTCCTGCCAAGCGTGCCTGGCCCAGATAACAACTAAACTTGAAGAGGTAAAAGCAGATGTTTCCCAACTGAGGGCTGATATGCAGACACTGATGGGAAGGGTCATGGAAGCAGAGAATTGAGTGGGTATGCTGGAGGATCAGATAAGGCCATTACAGCAGAATGCAGACCTGACCCAGAGGGAGGTTAAAGTGCTCAGAGATAAGCAGGATGACCTGGAAAATAGAATCATGGGTGTGCGTGTTGGGGGTCTGCCAGAATGAGCAGAGGCAGAGCACAGCCTAAGGAATTCAATGAAGAGCTGCTGATTTATCTCTTTGCATGCAAGACTTTATCTACAGTTTTTGTAATTGAACAAGCTCATAGAGTTCCCCGAATAAATTTATAACCAAGGCTCCCAAGCTTTTCCTCTTGGGAATCAGACCTCGAGGCTTGAAACATGCTCCTCATAATTTAACTCAACAAATACTGGCCTCAACAAAAGTACATATTGCTTCTCAGTGGAAGAGTTCCTCCCTAAGATTTTCATGTCCTAGCTTGTATTGACAAAAAAATTATATATGAACGCATTAACATCAGGATAATGGATTCTCTACTCCATTTTGAGAAGGTTTGGCAACCAAGGCTAGACTATAGAGGAGGCCTGCATATGTTCAATGTTATCAATGATTGACTCCACTATGTAATTTAATCCCCTTTCTACCACATCATGCCCTTGTGCTACCTCTAACCTAACTTCATTGATTCTACTACTGCGCCAGACCCTGCCTTTACTCTTTGTATCCATTCTAATATGACCCTTGTTCTATTGTTTGTTATCTTGGTTGGATGGGTATATGCCTATCCTGTGTTCAAGGTTTAGTTTTCTTTACTGATCAGTTGGCAAACCCAATGGTGCAATTGTTATGCTACATTATCTATTTCGCCTTCACATTTCTCAGACCATACGATGACCCAGTTTGTAGTGATGTATGTCTTTTCTTCCATATGCTCTTATTTTATGAACACTAAAAATAAAAAAAATGAGAAAGCACATGTACATAAGTATTCAGTGTTTGCCATGAAGCTCAAAATTGAGCTCAGGTGCATCCTGTTTCCCCTTATCCTTGAGATGTTTCTGCAGCTTAATTGTAGTGGTACATTCAGTTTATTGGACAGGATTTGGAAAGACATAAGGTCACTCAGTAAACAGTTCATGTCAGAGCACAAACAAAGCATGAAGACAAAGGAATTGTCTGCAGACCTCCGAGACAGGGTTGTCTTGAGGCACAAATCTGGGGAATGTTACAGATAAATTTCTGCCATTTTGAAGCTTCCATTGAGCACAGCCTCCATCCTCCGTAAGTGGATGAAGTTCAAAACCACCAGAACTCTTCCTAGATCTGGCCGGCCATCTAAACTGAGTGATCGGGGTAGAAGTGCCTTAGTCAGGGAGGTGACAAAGGACCCGATGGTCACTCGGTCAGAGTTCCAGAGGTCCTCTGTGGAGGTAGAACCTTCCAAAAGTACAACCATCTCTGCAGCAACCCACCAATCAGGCCTGTATCAGGGATGGCCTCACGTAGTTCGTAGTTCGGGGTAAGCCACGCAGGAGGTTTTCTCAGGCCCTGCTGGGCCGATTTACTTAATTTTTTTTTGCTGGACACAGCTAGCACTTTGCTAGCTGCGTCAGCACACCGATCGCCGCCGCCCCGCGCTCGATCGCCGCTATCCGTTGCGCCGCACGCCCCCCCCCCCCAGACCCCCTGTGCTGCCTGGCCAATCAGTGCCAGGCAGCGCCGAGGGGTGGCCCGGGACTCCCAATGACGTCACGCCGTCGCTGACGTCATCCCGCCCCGTCGCCATGGCGACGGGCGAAGCCCTCCAGGAAATCCCGTTCTTTGAACGGGATTTCCTGATCGAAGCGGGCGGGGGGATGCCGTTGAGCAGCGGCTATCATGTAGCGAGCCCTAGGCTTGCTACATGATTAAAAAAAAAAAAAAAAAAAAACTGCTGCGCTGCCTCCAGGCGGAAATAATTAAACTGCCAGGAGGGTTAATTCCCGCAGCTGTGCGGATGGATGATAAGGTGTTATTTACCCACAATTCTGCCATCCTGCCTGCGCTCCAAATAGCTTGCATGCGTCCTGTTGGACGCATCACAAGCCTCACTATGCACACTTCCTCCTTCAAGCCAGGAGGAGGAAGTGTGCCATGGTGAGGCTTGCAACACGTCCATTAGGATGCGTGCAAGCTATTTGGAGCGCAGGTAGGACGGCGGATTTGTGGGTAAATAACCCCTTGTCATACAGCTAAGGCAATTAGGTCTAACTTTAATTACAAATTTGAGTCCTTACAGACTGGTGATTACCCGTGAGAACATCCCTGGCCTATATGGTAGAGTGGCAAGACGGAAGCCACTCCTAAGCAAAAGATACATGGCAGCGCATCTGGAGTTTGCCAAAAAGCACCTGAAGGACTCTCAGACCATGAGAAATAAAATTCTCTGGTCTGATGAGACAATGATTGAACTCTTTAATGTGAATGCCATGCATCACTTTTGGAGGAAACCAGGCACCATTCATAACCAGACCAATACCATCCCTAGAGTGAAACATGGTGGTGGCAGGATCATGCTGTGGGGATGTTTTTCAGCGACAAGAACAGGGAGACTAGTCAGGATAAATGGATGTGCAGAGCAATGTACAAAGACATCCTGGATGTCTTTGTACATTGCTCTGTACATCCATTGAAGCACTCTTCAACTCAGACTGGGGAGACGGTTCATTTTTCAACAGGACAATGACCCTAACCCCACAGTCAAGATATCAATAGAGTGGCTTCAGGACAACTCTGTGAATGTCCTTGAGTGGCCCAGACTTGAATCCAATTGAACAGCTCTGTAGAGATTTTAAAATGGCTGTGCATTGACGTTTTCCATCCAATCTGATGAGCTTGAGAGGTGCTGCAAAGAGGAATGGGTAAGGCTAAGGATAGGCGTGCCAAACTTGTGGCATCATATTCCAAAAGACTTAAGGTGTATTTGCTGCCAAAGTTGCACCAGCAAAGTATTGAGCAAATGCTGTTAATACTTGCGTACATGATTTTTTTTTTTTTTTTTGTCAAATTTTTTTTATTGATTTTAACCACATAAGGACCACAGTTTTTTCACCCCTTAAGGACCAGAGCCTTTTTTTTCATTCAGACCACTGCAGCTTTAACTGTTTATTGCTCGGTCATACAACCTACTATCTAAATGAATTTTACCTCATTTTCTTGTCACTAATGCAGCTTTCTTTTGGTGCTATTTGATTGCTGTTGTGATTTTTAGTTTTTATTATATTCATCAAAAAAAGACATGAATTTTGTCAAAAAATGATTTTTTTAATTTTCTGTGCTGACATTTTTCAAATAAAGTAAAATTTCTATATACATTTTTGTCCAAATTTATTGTGCTACATGTCTTTGATAAAAAAAAATCCAATAAGTGTATATTTATTGGTTTGGGTAAAAGTTATAGCGTTTACAAACTAAGGTGCAAAAAGTGAATTTTCCCATTTATGAAGCATCTCTGACTTTTCTTAGCACCTGTCAGGTTTCATGAGGTGCTAGAATTCCAGGATAGTATAAATACCCCCCAAATGACCCCATTTTGGGAAGAAGACATGCCAAAGTATATTTTTTGTCACAAGGTAGCGGAAAATGACACTTTGTGACAAAATAAATTAAAAAAAAGTTTCCATTTCTGCTAACTTGTGACAAACAAAAAAGAAATCTGCCACGGACTCACCATGCCCTTCTCTGACTACTTTGGGATGGCTACTTTTCAAAATGGGGTCATTTGTGGGGTGTGTTTACTGTCCTAGCATTTTGGGGGGTGCTAAATTGTAAGCACCTCTGTAAAGCCTAAAGGTGCTCATAGGACTTTGGGCCCCTTAGCGCACCTAGGCTGCAAAAAAAAGTGTCACACGTGGTATCGCCGTACTCAGGAGAAATAGTATAATGTGTGTTGGGGTGTATTTTTACACCTACCCATGCTGGGTGGGAGAAATATCTCTGTAAATGATTTTTTTTACACACAATTGTCCATTTACAGAGATATTTCTCCCACCCAGCATGGGTAGGTGTAAAAATACACCCCAAAACACATTATACTACTTCTCCTGAGTATGGCGATACCACATGTGTGACAATTTTTTGCAGCCTAGGTGCACTAAGAGGCCCAACGTCCTATGAGTACCTTTAGGATTTCAAAGGTCATTTTGAGGCATTTGGTTTCTAGACTACTCCTCACGGTTTACAGCCCCTAAAATGCCAGGGCAGTATAGGAACCCCACAAGTGACCCCATTTTAGAAAGAGGACACCTCAAGGTATTCCGTTAGGAGTATGGTGAGTTCATAGAAGATTTTATTTTTAGTCACAAGTTAGTAAAAATTGATTTTCCACTAACTTGTGACAAAAAATGAATTCTTCTATGAATTCCCCATACATCTAATGGCATACCATGGGGTGTCTTTCTAAAATGGGGTCACTTGTGGGGTTCCTATACTGCCATGGCATTTTAGGGGCCCTAAACCGTGAGGCGTAGTCTAGAAACCAAATGCCTCAAAATGACCTGTGAATAGGACGTTGGGCCTCTTAGCGCACCTAGGCTGCAAAAAAGTGTCACACATGTGGTATCGCCATACTCAGGAGAAGTAGTATAATGTGTTTTGGGGAGTATTTTTACACATACCCATGCTGGGTGTGAGAAATATCTCTGTAAATGGACAATTGAGATATTTCTCCCAACCAGCATGGGTATGTGTAAAAATACACCCCAAAACACATTACACTACTTCTCCCGAGTATGGCGATACCACGTGTGACACTTTTTTGCAGCCTAGGTGCGCTAAGGGCCCCAACGTCCTATTCACAGGTCATTTTGAGGCATTTGGTTTCTAGACTACTCCTCACGGTTTAGGGCCCCTAAAATGCCAGGGCAGTATAGGAACCCCACAAGTGACCCCATTTTAGAAAGAATACACCCCAAGGTATTCCGTTAGGTGTATGGTGAGTTCATAGAAGATTTTATTTTTGTCAAGTTAGTGGAAAATGACACTTTGTGAAAAAAACAATAAAAATCAATTTCCGCTAACTTTTGACAAAAAATAAAATCTATGAACTAATCATACAGCTAACGGAATACCTTGGGGTGCCTACTTTATAAAATGGGGTCACTTGTGGGGTTCCTATACTGTCCTGGCATTTTAGGGGCCCAAAACCGTGAGGAGTAGTCTGGAAACCAAATGCCTCAAAATGACTGTTTAGGGGTATAAGCATCTGCAAATTTTGATGATAGGTGGACTATGAGGGGCCGGTCATAAGCAGGGTGGCCTCTTAGATGTCAGGTTGTATTGGCACTGAAGTGCAGGAAGCGCAGGATGTTCTCAAATCGTGACCTGGACATGGCAGCAGAGAACATGGGCATGTGATGTATTGGGTGCGTGGACCAATAAGACCGCAATACATTCTTTTTGACTGGACCCATGTTAAGGACAAGGCCCAAAAAAATGTTACGTTCGGAAACATGGAGTGGCTTCCACCGAAAAGGCTAGGCATAGTAGCTTCTAGGATTGGTGGTTGCATATTGTGAGGAAAACAGTTGGTCTCAGCCACAATTAAGTTGTACCAGCAGTGATCAGAAAAAAAAAATTCTGTCACTGCGGTGGGGCGGGTGAGGGTTTGGCCGGGTGATCAGAAGCCCGCAGGGGGCAGATTAGGGCCTGATCTGATGGATAGGAGTGCTAGGGGGGGGTGACAGGAGGTGATTGATGGGTGTCTCAGGGGGTGATTAGAGGGGAGAATACATGCAATCAATGCACTGGGAAGGTGATCGGAAGGGGGTTTGGCCGAGTGATCAGGAGTCCACACGGAGCAAATTAGGGCCTGATCTGATGGGTAGGTGTGCTGGGGGTGACACGTGGTGACAGGAGGCGATTGATGGGTGTCTCAGAGTGTGAATAGAGGGGTGAATAGATGCAAGCAATGCACTGGGGAGGTGATCGGGGGGGGGGGTCTGAGTGCAATCTGAGGGTGTGGGCGGGTCATTGGGTGCCCGCAAGGGGCAGATGAGGGTCTGATCTGATGGGTATGATGGGTAGCAGTGACAGGTGGTGGCAGGGGGTGATTGATGGGTGTCTCAGGGTGTGAATAGAGGGGGAAATAGATGCAAGCAATGCACTGGGGAGGTGATCGGGGGGTCTGAGGGCGGGTCACTGGGTGCCCACAAGGGGCAGATGAGGGTGATTAGAGGGGAGAACATATGCAAGCAATGCACTGGCGAGTTGATCAGAGGGGGTCTGGGGGGCTATTTGAGGGTGTGGGCGGGTGATTGGGTGCCCGCAAGGGGCAGATTAGGGTCTGATCTGATGGGTAGCAGTGACAGGTGGTGACGGGGTGACTGATGGGTGATTGATGGGTGACCAGTGGGTGATTAGAGGGGAGAGCAGATGTAAACAATGCACTTTCAGAGGTGATCTGAGGGTGGGTCTGCGGGCAGTCTGAGGGTGTGGGCGGGTGATCAGGTGCCCACAAGGGGTAGGTCAGGGTCTGATCTGATGGGTGGCAGTGACAGGTGGTGACAGGGGGTGATTGACAGGTAATCAGTGGGTGATTACAGGGGAGAATAGATGTATACAGTACACGGAGGGGGGTGATCAGGAGCCCCCAGGGGGCAGTTTAGGACCTAATCTAAAAAATAGCATTGACAGATAGTGACAGGGAGTGATTGATGGGCGATTAGGGGGGTGATCGGGGGGGGTCTGATGGGTTCTATGGGCGATCAGGGGGCAGGATCAGTGTGTGCGTTTGTGTACTAGGGGAGCTGCAACCTGCCCTGGTGGTCCCTCAATCACTGGGACCACCAGGGCAGGAGGCAGCCTGTATAATACGCTTTGTATACATTACAAAGCGTATTATACGCTTAGATCGCGGCAGATCCGGGTCAATAACCAGACGGCGCTGCTAATTGGCCGGCGGGTTGACGTCGCGGGTGGGCGGAGCCTATTGCCGGCGGATGCGCGCGCATCTAGAATCAGAATAGGTTTTATTTGCCAAGCACGACCCAAAGTCGTGCCCGGAATTGGGGTTGGCACAGAAGATGTAAAAACAGCTCAGGAGGGAAGACAAATTGCTATGACAGATTAAGAACTATAGATGAAGACAGAACAGACATAATAAACAAACAGATCATTATTGTCCGTGCAGAGCTGAGCGGCTAAACACTGTGATGCTGGAGGCTGGGGCCTCCGTTCTAGCAGAGCAGTCGTTCTGACTGCAGGCCTAGGGCTGGAGCCATTTAATAGAGTTCAGAAGGTTGACAGCCGAGGGAAAGAAAGTGTTCTTGTGCCTAGCTGTCTTGGTGGATATGACCCGAAGTCTCTTCCCCAGTGGGAGTCGGCTAAAGTAGCGGTGGCCTGGGTGTGAGGGATCACTTGCAATTCTTTGAGCCGTGGAACGCAGTCTGGAGTAGAAGAGGCAGTCAAGCGGGGGGAGGGGTTTCCCTATGATTCTCTCTGCTGACCTGATGACACTCTGTAGCTTGCATCTGTCGCTGCACGTGGAGCCAGCGTACCATGCCAGTATGGATGAGCAGATAACAGATTCTATGGTAGCAGTATAGAAGTTAGACATAAGCTCCTGGGCCATCCCGAACTTTCTCAGTTGACGTAAGAAGAAAAGTCTTTGTTGTGCCTTCCTCTGTAAGGTGACAGTGTGGGCGTGCCAGCACAGGTCGCTGGAGATGTGGGTTCCGAGGAGGCGGACGCAGGGTACCCTTACGACCTCAGTGCCGTCGATGAAGATAGGAGGCGTTGTTGGTGGATGCTTCCTGAAGTCTATGATCATCTCCACGGTTTTGGCCGTGTTGAGGATCAGATTGTTTTCCTTGCACCATAGGCAGATGTTGTCAACTTGCTGCCGATAGGCCTGCTTATCGTCCTTGGTTACGAGGCCTACGATGGTGGTATCATCAGCAAACTTGATGACCTTAACCGAGTCAGCTGATGACCTGCAATTATTGGTGTAGAGGGAGAACAGCATCGGGGATAGGACACAGCCCTGTGGGGCACCTGTGTTGGTTACCCTTGGTTGAGAGGAGATCTTGTCCAATTTGACAATTTAGGATCTGTTGGTCAGGAAGTCCGTGATCCAACGTTGCAGTGTCGGGTGGACCAAGAGTGCCGCCAGGTCGTTCTGGAGAATGCTGGGGCAGATTGTATTAAACGCCAAGCTGAAGTTCAGTAGGATTCTGGCATACGAGTCTGGTTTGTCTAGGTGATCATTGATGAGCTCAAGGCAGATGTTGATAGCGTCATCAGTGGACCTGTTTGGCCTGTATGCGAACTGAAACGGATCCAGCCGGGGCATCGTGGAGTGCTTGAGGTCAGCCAGAACTACCCTTTCCAGGGTCTTCATAATGTCGGAAGTAAGAGCCACAGGCCTGTAGTTATTGATGTCAGAGATGCCTTGCTTCTTGGGGACAGGGATGATTGTGGACCTCTTGAAGCACTCCGGGACTCTGCCCTCCTGTAGGGACTTGGCAAAGATAGAGGTGAGGATAGGGGCTAGCTGCTGCGAACATGTTCTTAGGCATGCCGGTGAGACGCCATCTGGGCCCAGGGCTTTCCTGGGATTTAACGTGGCTAGATGGCGTAGGACCTCAGCCTCGCACACCTCCGGCGGGTGTGGGCTTGGACTTGGCTCAGCCTCAGTGATAGGTGAATGGGCGGGAGGAGTAGGGGGCCCTGCCAGAGTCGACTGCTTCTCAAACCTACAGTAGAAGTCACTGAGCTCTTCTGCTAACTTGATGGTTGGTGTGGCATGTTGAGGGGGGGGGGGCTTATAATTGGCAGCAGTCTTTAGTCCTTTCCAGACCGCTCGTGGGTCATTTGAGCTAAGATTGTGTCTTATCTTCTCGGAGTACTCTCTTTTTGCTGCTCCGAGTTCTCTATTGAGGTTGTTCCTCGCTGCTCTGTAATCCTCCAGGTTCCAAGACTTGTGTGCCGTCTCTTTGCGTTTACTCAGTTGCCGTAGCTTGTTGGAGAACCACGGCTTGTTGTTCGGGTAAACTTTGAAGGTCTTGGATGGACATTATCGGCCCACTCGTCCAGGTCTGGCGTCTCCAGGGCCTTCCAGTCGGTGCAGTCGAAGCAGGCCTGAAGTCGGAGCTTGGCCTCACTTGACCACGCTTTAGTCGAGTGTAGGACTGGTTTCGCTGCCTCCAGCTGTCTTCTGTAGGTGGGAATCAGGTGGATGAGGCAGTGGTCTGAGGAGCCAAGTGCTGCGAGTTGGACTGCCTTGTACGAATTTTTCAGGACAGTATAGCAGTGGTCCAGGGTGTTCAGGTTCCTTGTGGGGCAGGTAATATGCTGATGGTAACGTGGACGCTCTTGGCGAAGATTGGCCTTGTTGAAATCGCCCATGACAATGAACAGCGAGTCGTGGAGGGACGTCTCCCACTGCGTGATGGTGTCACTGAGGTCACACAGGGCGTTGACTTCGGCGCTGGGCGGAATGTATGCCCCCACTAAGACGAAGGAGGAGAACTCTCTTCGGGAGTATGACGGCCTACAGTTGACCATTAAGAGTTCGAGGTCCGGAGAGCATTTCCTGGCAAGTACTGACGTGGTGGAGCACCATAGGGAGCTGATATAAAAACAAATGCCACCACCCTTCTTTTTACCAGAAAGAGTGGCATCACGGTCGGCTCGGATAAGATTGAAGCCTGGCAGATGAAGGGCATTGTCTGGGATGCTGTTATGTAGCCACGTCTCCGTGAAGCAGAGGATTGGTGAATTGCTGCTGAGTCCCCTCTTGTCGCTGAGGAGACAGAGTTCGTCTAGCTTGCTGGGAAGGGAGCAGACATTTGCCAAGAGAACTGAGGGGATGGGTGACCTAAGGCCTTTCTTTTTCAGTCTTACTTGAGCACCTGCGCGACAGCCCATTCTGCGCTGTCTCGGCCAGGGGCCATGGGCAGGGCCTGCGATCTTTAGGGCATGATTCCAGTGTTATACAGCAGCCTGTCCTTGGCAGTGCGCGCTTCCCAGGGGGTAAGTTGCAACCTGCTGTAGGAGATGATGGGGGCAGGTGGTGGCATGGGGCAAGCAGGACAAGACAATACACCCAGTTGCAGTGATGATAGATCCCACCCTCCCCGCAGTAGAAACAGACTCTAGCAGTGGTGGGGGATATACCCATATGTTGTTCCGTGTGGGAGTAGAGTCGCAGTGCGGCAGGATATGTGAGCGCAGTGCAAGTGTGTGCCGGCCATGGCAGATGCCATGGGGGGGGGGGGGGGCGGTACTGGGCCGTAGGCAGAAGCAGTGCATGTAGCTGAGCAGATCTGATGTGGCAGCAGCTGTTACGAGCGCACGATCCCCAGGCCAGCTAGTCCGCAACGAGCCGCCACCGATCGGCAGATTGCGGTCGTTGCGGCGTCTAAGTGGTTAAGCAAAGAAATCAAACAGTAACAGTTTTGTTTAATATATAGTCTTTGATTTTTTTTTTATTTATTTTTTTTTAATACATTTGCAAAAACCTAAAACTTTTTTTCATGTTGTCATTATGGGGTGTAGATATTTGGAGAAAAAATGAATTTTGGAATAAGGCTGTAACAACAAAATGTGGACAAAAGTGTGCTGTTACTTTCTGAATGCACTGTAGATCAAGAGGGCAGCCAGGTAACTAGTATTGTTTAAAAGGAAATAAATATGGAAGCTTCCATATTCTTCTCACTTCAGTTGTCCTTTAAAGAGGAACTTTAGCCTAAACAAACATACTGCCATTAAGTTGCATTAGCTATGTTAATTAAAATAGATAGGCAATGTAATCTCTTACAACTTCTAAAAGAACAGGCAAATGTTTGATTTCATGAGGCAGCCATCTTTTTGGTTGAAAGGAGGTGACAGGGAGCATGAGACAGTTCCAATGGCCCTGTGTCCTGATCACCCCTCCCAGTTGCTAGGCAACGAGAACAACAAAGGACATCCCATCATGCTTTGCACATCCTCAGGGGAAAAATGCCCGGGCAGTTTCCGTTGATGGGTGGAGCTTAGCTTTTATACAATACAATAACATTTCTATAGCGCTTTTCTCCCATAGGACTCAAAGCGCTTAGGCTCTCTCAGATTCAGTAATTGGTAGTAGGATGAAGTATGTTATATTTCTGCAAATGCCAAACGTAACAGGTGGGTTTTCAGTCTGGATTTAAACACGTCCAGGGATGGAGCTGTCCTGATCTGTTGAAGTAAGGCATTCCAAAACGTAGGGGCAGCATGACAGAAGGCTCTGGGACCAAAAGTTTCCAAGTGGACTCTGGGTATGACTAGATTATTAGAACCTGTGGATCTGAGAATGCGGGGATTGGTACACAGTTGCAACATATCTTTCATTTATCCAGGGCCCAGATTATTCAGGGATTAAAATATCAGTAGGCCGATCTTGAATAGGACACTCCATTCTATAGGTAGAGATGTCACGAACCTCCGATTTTCGGCTTGCAAACCCTGAAAAAGTTCGCGAACCGCAATAGACTTCAATGGAGAGGCGAACTTTGAAAAATAGAAAAAATTCTGACAGCTGGAAAAATGATAGAAAACATGTTTAGAGGGCTCTAATACCTGGAGGCAGACATGATTCAATGAAATACACATCAAAAGTCCCAGGCAAAAATCTAGTTTTCACATAAGCCCCTATTTTAGGCCACCCTCCACCCTCCTACCTATTCCCTCCTCCCTTCTACCGGAGGGAGGAGGGTCTCATCTGCCAGGGAATTCCAGTATTTCAAAAACCAGCTTACATACCGTGATGAGGATTTGAACCCAGGTCTCAGTGTATGGTAGGTAACTAACATATCCATTATACCACCAACACTACTAGCTGAAACTAGCCTAGCATGTACCATTTATGCTCAATGCAAGAGAAAAATTAGACAAGACAAACAACATTTATATCACACTTTTCTCCTGGAAGACTCAAAGCATCAGAGCTGCAGCCACTAGGGCACACTCTATAGGCAGTAGCAGTGTTAGGAAGACTTGCCTAAGGTCTCCTACTGAATAGGTGCTGGCTTACTGAACAGACAGACGAGATTCAAACCCTGGTCTCCTGTGTCAGAGGCAGAGCCCTTAACCATTACACCATGCAGCCACAGCTTACAGATATGTAGCCAGACATGGCCTTGTCTTTTGTGTTCAACAGTTGTCAAGAGAAAAATTAGACAAGATAGCAGTGTTAGGAAGACTTGCCTAAGGTCTCCTACTGAATAGGTGCTGGCTTACTGAGCAGACAGAGCTAAGATTTGAACTCTGGTCTCCTGTGTCAGGGACAGAGCCCTTAACCATTACACCATGCAGCCACTGAGTTCAAATCTCAGGTCTGTCTGCTCAGTAAGCCAGCACCTATTCAGTAGGAGACCTTAGGCAAGTCTTCCTAACACTGCTATCTTGTCTAATTTTTCTCTTGACAACTGTTGAACACAAAAGACAAGGCCATGTCTGGCTACATATCCGTAAGCAGTGGCTGCATGGTGTAATGGTTAAGGGCTCTGCCTCTGACACAGGAGACCAGAGTTCAAATCTCAGCTCTGTCTGCTCAGTAAGCCAGCACCTATTCAGTAGGAGACCTTAGGCAAGTCTTCCAAACACTGCTACTGCCTATAGAGTGTGCCCTAGTGGCTGCAGCTCTGGTGCTTTGAGTCTGCCAGGAGAAAAATGTGATATAAATGTTATTTGTCTTGTCTAATTTTTCTCTTGCATTGAGCATAAAAAGGTACATGCTAGGCTAGTTTCAGCTACTTTCAGCTAGTAGTGTTGGTGGTATAATGGATATGTTAGTTACCCACCATACACTGAGACCTGGGTTCAAATCCCCGTCACGGTATGTAAGCTGGTTTTTGAAATACTGGAATTCCCTGGCAGATGAGACCCTCCTCCCTCCGGTAGGAGGGAATAGGTAGAAGGGTAGGAGGGTAGAAAGGTAGGAGGGGTAGAGGAAGGAGGGTGGAGGGAGGGGCCCACAAGAGGCTAATTAAAATCTCCCTAGCAGAGTGTGTAGCAGCTGTCCCTTAACTAATTAGTGTAGGCAGACAAGTGAGTCAAATGGTATAAGGACCTTGCTTGGAGGAGGGAGGGGGCGGGCCTCCAGCATTGAGAGCAGTGTGTTTGGCAACAATGTGTCTGTTGACTGTGATGTAGAGGGTCAAAGTTTTGCTCAATAGAGCATTATGGGGCAAATCGAACTTCCAGGAAAGTTGGCCTTTGGTAGGCGAACGCGAACCACCGAAGTTCGCCTGGAACCGCTCGCCGGCGAACCATTCGTGACATCTCTATCTATAGGTAGCCAATGAAGAGAGTGCAGGACTGGCGTTATGTGGCAGTGACGGGGTTGGTTGGTTAGCAGTCTGGCAGCAGTAGGCGGTACAAGACCTTTTTTGGAAGGCCAGTGTAGAGAACATTACAGTAGTCCAGTCGGGATGCAATGAAGGCATGGACTAAGGTTGGCAGATCTTCTGGGGGGATGAGGTGCTTGATTTTTGCAATGTTCTTCAGGTGAAAATAGGATGATTTCACCACAGCAGAGATGTGAGTTCTGAAGTTTAAATCCCCATCAATTAGAACTCCCAGGCCATGCACATGATCAGAGCTGCGTAGATCCGTGCCTCCTATTCCCAGTGGTAAACACTGCAAGTTAAGTTGTTTTGTTGTCATGCGCTGCCCTCCGATCAGAAGGGACTTCAGTTTTGTCTGCATTCAGTTTCAGCCAGTTGTCATTCATCCATTGCTGTAGTTCACGTAAGCAGGCGTTTATAATTGGAGTTGGGTCTGTCACACCAGGCTTGAAGGGAAAGATATAGTTGGGTGTTGTCCGCATAACAGTGGTATGTCAGGCTATGTTTTGGATTCGTTTTTCCCAGCGGTAACATGTAAATTGTGAAAAGCAGGGAAGAGGGATTGAGCCCTGGGGCACCCCATACTTAAGTGGTACAGGGGTGGACAGGAAGGGCCCCATAGACACTTTTTGGGTTCTGCCACTCAAGAAGGATTGGAACCACTGAAGAACTATGCCATCAATGCTGCAGTATTCCTGTAGCCTGATAATCAAGATGTCATGGTCAACTGTATCAAAGGCTGCAGAAAGGTCTAGCAGTATGAGGAATGAGCACTCTCCTCTTTGCCATGAGCAGGTGGTTGCATATTTGGAGGAGGGCAGTTTCAGTGCTGTGGTGTTTCCTAAAGCCAGACTGGAATGGGTCATAACGGTATTGTAGGATTTTGGCTTCTAAAATACAGCTTTTTTAATTAGCTTACCCAGAAAGGGAAGGTTAGAGACAGGTCTGTAGCTGGTCATTGCATCTGGGTCCAGGGAGGGTTTTTCGAGGAGAGGCCTATTGATTGCTTCCTTCAGTAAAGCAGTAAATATCCCTGATTGTAAGGAACAGTTAATTTTGTGCAGCAAATGAGGCTTACATAAGAAAAACAAAGTTCTGATGTTGTGAAAAACCAAGCCTTTTCAGTGCTGCCGAGTACATTTTTAGTCTGGAGGTTCACTTTAAGCATGGGCTGTGGAGTCGGTCCAAAAATCCACCGACTCCGACTCCTCAGTTTAGGATTCCACCGACTCCGACTCCGACTCCACGACTCCGACTCCTCTAATTTGCATATTACAATTTTGTTGATTAAAAGTATGTAACATGAAATTCGTCTCTTAACTGCCAACGCTTAGGAATTTTACAAGACAACTGAAGTGAGAAGGATATGTATACTTCTATATTTATTCCTTTTAGACTAAAACTAGTCCTTGGGTAAGAGTACTTGTAAAAGGTACAAACGTAACAAAGAACATCTATCAGGCCCTAGGCAATGTAAGTGTGGGTACATGTAAGAATGATGTGCAGGTACTCTGCAGGGGAAGAAGGAGATTGGTAAACAGGACAACACCTCTGTGTTCAATGTGCACAACATTCTCAGTGGATTCCCTGCAGCTCTGTGGGGAGTGCATATGTAGAGTATAGTACTACTGTGTAACAAAGTAAACCTGAGACAGATTAAATTAAAGTTTTATACATACCTGGGGCTTCCTCCAGCCGCCTTCAGGATAATCAGTCCCTCGTTGTCCTCCTCCACCACCTGGATCTTCTGCCTATGAGTCCAGGTACTTGAGCCAGTCAGGCGTAAGTGCGCATGCACACACTCCGCTCGCCAGGAGCATACTACACCTGTGCAGCACTATTGCGCATGTGCAGAATGTTCCTGGCTGTGGGAGCGGCATGCGGCTGGACAGCGCCTGACTGGGCTGAATTACCAGGACTCATAGCAGAAGATCCGGGGTGGTGGAGGACAGCGAGGGACTGATTAGCCTGAAGGGGGCTGGAGGAAGACCCAGGTATGTATAAAACTTTACTTTTTCATCCGTCTCAGTTACCCTTTAATTTGTAGTCACCAAACCAAATTTTAATAACATAATCAAATTATTTGATTTCATCAGGCAAAGGGAGTGCATACATTTGCATAAATCAGCATCAATGCAGAATTATTTCCACCTCATTGACCATCTCTATTAGTGACACGGCTACACATCAGGCTTTATACTTACAGCATAGATTGTTATTTAGTATATATAAGAGATTCCTGTGTACACATCATATATACAGTCACAATCAGATATGTATATCTGACCTTAAAAATACGGGGACTGCTTTATTGAAGCAGCACAAGTAACTAATTTTGATTGGTTTATTCATTTTTGTGGACTAAGCACAGCTATTACTGTATTTATTACTGTATATATACATTACTTTTAATGACTATTATCTGAGAAATAGAACATTTTATCATATCTTCTATTTTAATTACAGTTACAAATTGATTAGGAGTCGGAGTCGGTGCATTTTTTCCCGACTCCCGGGCACCCAAAATTGCCCGACTCCACGACTCCGACTCCACAGCCCTGACTTTAAGACTACAATTTTTTATGCAAGTAATAGGATTAGAGTAATATTATGTATTGTATCACACACTGTTTACACAATGTATTATTATTTGAGTTGTAAAAGTATAATACCTATGAGGGTTTTTTTGCATTATTATTATTAATATTATTTTGCTTTATTACTATATAATAATACGAATATCAATACTAACTTTTTCCGCACTTCCGGCATGCGGTAAAACATGCGGGTAAATGCCTAAAGTGCAGTAAAAAGTACGGTATTTCAGCAGGAAGCACACGGTATAAAAAGTACGGGTACTTCAGTAGTAAGCACACAGTAAATAAATAATAGTAGTCATTAATTGTCTACCATAACATAAGTTAGAACAGTCTTTGGAAGTTTATTTTTTTTTTGAGGTGGGGGGGTGTGTGTATTTTGATTATGTAGAAACCTATGAAAAGTATATTTATAAGCATCCCCTATTAAAAAAAAAAAAAAAATCCAGTAAATATTTGGAGTTTTATTTCTACTATTCCTTTCTACTACACAGCCGGAATAGAAAACTCCACTAAAGCAGCAATATCAAAACCACTAAAATCTGCAAAAGTGCATACAAATTGACTATCGCCAGGTACAGGCAGGTCTTAAACTGATTGGTAAATTATGTGCCAACATTCTCCTTAATTTCCATTGAGAATAGCGATTTTCGGTAAAATTAATACAAATTACCTCATGATTTAATGTAAGCAATAATTCATGACAAAAATGTATTGCACGT
>NC_090646.1:313734415-313804432 GCF_040937935.1 Hyperolius riggenbachi | reverse complement strand
ATATAGAGATATATATATATATATATAGATATATATATATATATATATATAGAGATATTATATATATATATAGAGATATATATATATATATATATATAGAGATATATATATATATATATAGAGATATATATATATATATATAGAGATATATATATATATATATAGAGATATATATATATATATATATATATATATATATATATATATATATATATATATAGAGATATATATATATATATAGAGATATATATATATATAGAGATATATATATATATAGAGATATATATATATATAGAGATATATATATATAGATATATATATATATAGAGATATATATATATAGAGATATATATATATAGAGATATATATATATATATAGAGATATATATATAGAGATATATATATATATATATATATATATATATAGAGATATATATATATATAGAGATATATATATATATATATATAGAGATATATATATATAGAGATATATATATAGAGATATATATATAGATATATATATATATAGAGAGATATATATATATATATAGAGATATATATATATATATATATATAGATATATATATATATATATAGAGATATATATATATATATATATATATATAGAGAGATATATATATATATATATATATAGAGATATATATATATATATATATATAGAGATATATATATATATATATATATAGAGATATATATATATATAGATATATAGAGATATATATATATATAGAGATATATATATATATAGAGATATATATATATATAGAGATATATATATATATAGAGATATATATATATAGAGATATATATATATAGAGATATATATATATATAGAGATATATATATATATATATATATATATATATATATATATATATATATATATATATAGATATATAGATATAGATATAGATATATAGATATATAGAGATAGAGATATAGATATAGAGATATAGATATAGATATATATATATAGATATATATATATATATAGATATATATATATATATATATATATATATATATATATATATATAGATATATATAGATATATATAGATATATATAGATATATATATATATAGATATATATATATAGATATATATATAGATATATATATATATATATATATATATATATATACATACACATACACACACATATACCGAAAGGAGACAGACAAGACTGGCTTTCTTTTAGCCAGCAGCTATCACCCTAGACCATTAGTGAACGGGCTTCCAAAGAGCCAATATATTAGAGCAAGGAGGATCACCTCCAGTGAGGAGTTGTACCAGAAGCAGGCGCAGCTCCTCTCTGAGGATTTTGTGAGAAGAGGCTATAGTAGGAAGAGATGTGAGGAGCTGGCGTCTGAGATAGCAGAAATTGATAGGGAGACACTCAGAGAATATAAGACCGTTAGAACGAGATCAAATAGATGTGGTTTGTTTTATCACCACTTACTGTAGAGAATCCGCATTATTGAGAGGCGTGATGTTTACGTTTTGGCCGGTGAATGAGATGGATCCCCAACTTGCTCCCATCTGTAAAGCTCCACCAAGATTTGTGTATAGGAAAGCAAAGTCCTTAAAGAGACTCTGTAACAAAAATGTTCATCCTTATTTCTTCTATCCTATAAGTTCCTATACCTTTTCTAATGTGCTCTGTCTTACTGCAGCCTTTCCTGGTTGCACAGTGGCTGTATTATCTCTGTTATATGATCTAATCTTCTCTCCTCTGTCAGCTCTGTCGGGCTGAGGCAGTCAGGCTGGAATGTGCTGTTCTGCTTGTGATTGGATAGAAGGTATACACACCCTCTCCAGGCCCCTTGCACACTCTGTATGACTCACACACTGAGCTATTTCTTTTGTTTGTAAACACTGGATAAAAATGGCAATTAAAAGCCAGGATTGCAGCAGGGAGAGGCAGAAAAAAGCACAGAGGGGACCAGGAGAACATAATAAGAGAATCTGTACTCTAAAATTCTTACAAAAATAGCATACCATTCTATTCAAGAGACCATCTGGTAAGGGCAGATATTGGTAAGACGGGGGGGGGGCGTCCAGAGATTTCTGGGACTAACCAAAACAGGGACATTCCCAGGCTTACATTGTCAACACTGTAACAACATTATTAAGGGCCCAGAGGTACATCATCCCCGTACAGGATTATCTATTGCCCTAAAAGATTTTGCCACATGTGATACTAAGGGGTAGTCTATTTCATCAAGTGCCCATGTGGCCTGGAATACGTAGGTCAATCCACAAGGTTAATTAAAACCAGGCTCAATGAGCATAAAAGCAACATTCAGGTTCTTAAAAAAGCCAGAGAAGGTGAACTAGACATAAATAAAGTGTCCCCCTTAGCACGACATTTTATGGAGTTGAGACACAGTGTGAGCCAATTGAGGTGGCAGATATTGGAGGTTGTACCTTTCCAGGAGGGCAAGCCCCACAGGAATATTCTACTCAGGCGTGAAGCCTATTGGATGGAGCGATTGGGGACTCAATCACCTGGCGGCCTTAATAAAGACTTCAGTCTCAGATGTTTCCTTTAACAGGTGTACCAGCTCTTTACCCTGGAAAGGGTTTATTAATTCCTAAGCATGTGCCCGCCCCCCAATATCCTGGGTGTGGTGTGTAGTCTATGTCTATATATGTTGTAACGTTGCACCAGAAGTTTGAGCACTTGATAAAGGGCTAACGCCCAAAACGTTGTGCTGTTTTTATGCTGTGTATATGTCTGCAAGAATTAAATGAAAAGACAAGTTGGATACTACATCCATAGTGGGGTCGAGTCCTAGATGGGAATCTGGCAACTTGGGATTTTGTGATTAGAGGTGTGATGGACCACTCATCCCACTGAGACTCCCCGAAATCTACATTGTTTAACCCCGAGGCCGGTGGACCAGTATTCTGCGGTATGGAACTCTGGATTTTCCCATACACAGACAGTTGTGAAGGGTATGAATAATTTTGGACTAGACACTTTTTGCTCAAAAGTAAATAAAAGCTGAGTAATGTATTTTTTCACAATAATGCCTCTTGTACGATGATCTTATCTTTTGGGAGACACCTATGTCATTTCCTGTTAAAAATTACTTGCTGGTTGTCCACACACAATAGGTCAAAAACCTGTACGGTTCTTGCCTTTTTCATGATTGCTAACTCAGTGAAGGACTAGCCTTTAAAGCGTTGCTATCATAAATCCGGCACAGCGGGGTCTGAACCCTCTACAACAGTAATTATAGACTGATGAATCAGAATCTTGAAATTAATCAGAGCACTCAGTATATGATTTTATATAAAAATAATGTATTTGCTTATCATACAGTATATTTACAAAATATGAACAGTTCCAAGTAGTGTTTCCTTCTAACAGTACTCCATCTCATCATGGCCTTTATAGCCAAGCAATCATCAATCTTCTAAGCACATTCAAAAAAGCATATAATAGTTGTGTTATGTAGAATAGGATCAAAAGTAGTCTCATCTGTATTAATAGCTGTGTATCTAGAAGCTGTGTAAAACTTGTACACATCCTCTTAAAGAAATAGCATAAAAAATAGCTTCTAACAGAACTTCTTGCTAACATCTTAACCTCTTGCCGACCACGTCACGCGGCGGCAGCCCCAGGACCGCATAACGCCGATTGGTGTAAAGTCATGGGGCTCTGTTTTGCTGGAGATCGCGCGCAGGCTGCGCGCGCATCTCCTGCATGGGGGGCGGAGATCCGCCCCTCCTTCAGGCTATTGCCGCTCGGGAGACTGTTAGACGGCGTCTATTTACATGTACAGCGCTGCGATCAGCAGCATCGCTGTACTGGAGACAGCCATGTCACACGGCTATCCCCCTGGGGGACAAGAGAGCGATCGGCTCTCATAGGCAGAAGCCTATGACAGCCGATCGCCATAATTGGCTGGCTGTGGGGAGGGAGGGTAGCTATTTAAAGAAACAGGGTTTTTAAAAAAAAACAAAACAGTAAGAATAATATTTATTAAAAAAAAAAAAAATTAACATGGGGGAGCGATCAGATGCCACCAACAGAGAGCTCTGTTGGTGGGGAGAAAAGGGGGGGTGGAATCACTTGTGTGCTGTGTTGTGCGGCCCTGCAGCTTAGCCTTAAAGCTGTAGTGGCCTATTTTACAAAAATGGCCTGGTCACTAGGGGTGTTTAGCACTGTGGTCCTCAAGAGGTTAACAGAAGTGAATGCTTAAAAATTAATAAAGTAAATCACCAGAATATTAAGCATATTACCCCTTCTCTGACATCTCTTCAGCATCTAGAACCACGTGTGGGAAGGTAGCTTCTGGCTTGTAGCTGAGTAGGTGTCTTTCAGGAGAGATTCGGTCTGAATGTCTCTGAAACCTCTCAAAACCACCTATTTTTATACACATGGATTCAATATGGCTGCCTAATTTGAAATTTCCCTACATTTCTGGTTCTGATTGGCTGAGACCTCCTTGTGTTACTCGCTATCTTGTTTTGAATACTGTAAATAGCTGACATTTAAAAATACCCATAACAATTCTTGTTTACAAATTCCTTAATTATCTTAAATGTGGAAACTGACTTAGTACACATACGGACATTTGCTTATCAGGTCATTTCTGACGCAGTTAATTAAAAATGGACGTCACCAGCCATCTTGCCTGCTGGTTGACTTATTTTCCCCAGACATTGGGACTTTTAAACATTAAACAAACAATGTCATTCATGATGCATTTCTGACAATGTGTCCTTCTGCTAATTAGTTTGGAATGTGTCTGTACTTTTCCAAAAATAAAACTGGTCATTTTGAACCAGTAACACAGACCTGTAAGAGTCTTCAGCAATTTAATGCTTATTGAAGCATACAGAACTTCCCCCGATATACTTATTTAAATATAAAACTTAAAATATATAATTCTTCTTGAAACAATCATGTAAAATATAATTGCATATTGTTTAAAATCATTTTCTATTATGAACAAATAAATGTAATAATTTCCACTGGCAGATGTCACCATTTAACCATTTTGCAGGAATGGATCTATTGCAGGAACAGATCTTTTGCAGATACTGATCTGTTGCATGTGTACAGCATCTTTGTGTGCAGCATCTTGCAAAGATTTTTATCTGATGGAGTTCAGCTCCATAGAATAGACTGTGTAGAGTGTAATAACTGAGCAAATATACATAGTTGCATAGTTATTTGGGTTAAAATAAAGACCTAAGTCCATCAAGTTCAACATATGATTGATGCAGTAATGTGACTTTTAAACTTGTTTCTTTCAGTCTTCACATACTGCACTGTAACCTTGACATTTGAAAGATGTTTGTAATATAAATAAAAAATGTTTTAGCTTCTGTAACTAAAATATAATTATGAGTTTCCACACCTGGAATATGCTGCGATGTCCCAAAGCAATGTTTTAAAGTACTCTAACTTTACAGTTTACAATGAAATGATGCATAGAACATTTAGGCTGGTTTCACAGTGGGACGTTAAAGTCCCACGTTACGGGGGCGTGGCCGGAGACGCATGGAGTGAGGACGTGTGTTGGAGGAGCTCCCGCTCAGACATAAGCATTATCCGACAAAAAGCACTTATACAACCACATAACTACTCCAAACTATACCCCGAGCTGGTGGTCTCTCTTGGAAGTGGCTGAAACCCGCAGCATGACCAAAAGACAATCGGAGGCTGTGGCAAAACTACAGAAGTTTCGCATGGACGCGCAGGAACAAAATGGCGCTGAAACACAGGAGGAAGAGGTACAGACTCCCACTCTAGCCCAGATCATGGAGGCCATCACTAGCTGTCAGGGCAGCCTAACCCTCATAACCTCAAAGATAGAGGAGGTCAAAACCGATGTCTCCCTACTCCGGCAGGATATGCAAAACCTCCGCTCCAGGGTCACTGCGACTGAGACACACATTAGCACACTAGAGGACGACACTAAGCCCTTGCAGCCGGCCATCGCCACCGTTAAAGCGGACATTAAAACCATAAAGGAGCGCCAAGATGACCTTGAAAACCGCAATCGGCGGTCAAACATCCGTATTGTGGGCCTCCCGGAAAAGGGGGAGGGCAAACGCCCGGTGGAATTCATCGAAGGCCTTCTCTCAGACATATTTGGGCGCGAAACCTTCACCATTTTCGTGGTGGAACGTGCGCACCGCATCTCAGCCAAAACACCCCCTCCGGGGGCCTCACCCCGCACCTTTATTCTAAAATTCCTCAACTATCGGGACCGTGACGCTCTGCTGCAAGCCGCCCGGGCCAAAGGCGATATCGCCTTCCAAGGTACACGCCTCTCCTTCTACCCGGATTACTCGCTTGAGATCCAGAAACAGAGGGCCCATTTCATAGGGGTTAAGAAACGTCTTCGTGACGCAGCAGTTGAATACGCCATGATCTACCCTGCGAAACTGCGAATCACCTCTAACGGTCGTACCCAGTTCTTCAACACCCCTGCAGAGGCCTCTAAATGGCTGGATGAAAACCCCTCTTCCTCCAGCAGACGCAACTCCCCAAGCCGCGATGACTCCTGATGTGTTGCGCTTTCCGTAACCACACGGATACACCACGTTACAGGTACTGTACTCTCTGACCCCTAAATACAGGTGCGAGCTTGTAGCACTGCACTAGCCCTACGTAGGCTACCCCCCTACCTGCAAACTAAAGTTCTGATATACAGCAAGTACTCTATTGTGCCATGTCCCTTTCCCACAATCCACAGTATTATACACTTATGCGAGACAAATCGCTGCAATCTTTTTCCGTCCCCGATCCAAACCTACTGGCACAAACCTTTTTTTTTTCCTTTTTTTTTTCTTTTTTCTTTTCCTCCGTGTACAAGAACTTTCCCTGTTATCCTACAACAGCCTGTGGAATAGACACTGCAAGCTACTATCCCACTCAGTCTATCCAACTCAGCAAGCATGGATCAATCGTATTCAATTTGCTCCTATGGAACATTAACTGTAATGTGCCTTCTCCGTGCGCAGGCCTTTAAGGTTACACCCAGCCACATGGCCTACAAAATCTCTCTACTGCTCCAGGTTTAAGCAGGCCATATACTCTGTACATGTATACCTGCTTTGATTAACACTTCTTCCTTCCACAGGGGATGATCGCTGACACTGGCACTTGGTACCCCGACCTGGCGGTGTGCTCCTGGGACAGCTGGGCATGCTCTATAGATTTGCAACCCTGCCACTAACAGGCCGCATGCATATACATTATTATCCACCTGATAGTACCCTGTACTCTAGGCCTCAAAATAACCAATTAACACCTATATGGGTTTGAGCGTGTCTAGCTGCCCGGGGGCACACTGGGATCGGACGCCGCCCTGGAGACTCACTCAGCTCCTTTTTAGTGCTTTTCCTGCACTCACACACAATATGTCTGAGCGTACAACTAAATCTTTAAGCTCCCCTCACGTATAAAAGCTATATCAGCAACATCTGCTGGTAATAGATACCCGTTATATCTCTGGTTACCCCGTACGGATGTAAACTGCACTTTCGTGTAAACATCTGTTCACTACAACAATGTTGGTTTTGTTAAGGGTTAAAGTTCTGCACAGTTCTGCAGCAGAACCGGGTGGGTTGGGATTTGGGTGTTATTTAGTTCAAATTTAAGGCTTTATTAATGTAAATGTAATGCAACGCTCGTTGCATGTGTTGCTGGTGGTGACGACTTGGATGAAAGAACCCCTGTATAAATTATACTCTATCCGCATACATGGCGGCTGAACTTAAATTTCTCTGCTGGAACGTTAGAGGCTTAAATGACAAAGTGAAACGTTCCACAGCACTAAACTTTTTAAAGGGGTACAAACCTGACATAGTCGCACTAACAGAGACACACCTGACGGGAACTAAACTGTTGGCTCTCCGTAGAAACTGGATAGGTTGGATGTACCACGCCCCCTACTCACAATATTCACGTGGAGTCTCTCTATTAGTGAACAAAGCTGTACAATTCAACCCCCTCCTAGTCATTGAAGACACTATGGGAAGATATATATTTACCCACTGTGAAATCGCAGGCCACCCTCTCCTAATACTTGCATACTATATACCGCCCCCATACTCCTCTGCTCCACTGAAAGAGGGTATCAACTTTATGATGCGCTTTCCCAACACCCAGGCAGTCTGGCTAGGTGACTTCAACAATGTATGCAATCCATCTCTCGACAGACACCCCCCACAGTCCAACAAACCCACCACCTTCTCAAACCTGATGTCAGATCTCCAACTGATTGACGCGTGGAGGCATGTATACCCAGCCACACAGACATTCACGTGTGCCTCCAGTACACACAATACACTGTCTCGTATAGACTACATTTTTATATCCCCCTCTCTTCTCACCTGGATAGATGACATTACACTCCTCCCTAGGCTCCTCTCTGATCACTCCCCATTATTATTAACAATGCACTGGGGTCTTGGGCCCCCCTTCAAATTCTGGAAGTTTAACCCTTTTTGGTTGGAGCTCATGAAATCCAATGACACGCTCCCTGGGTGTATTGAGGAGTTTTTCTTCAATCACAGAGAGGAGGAGAATAGGATACTGGTCTGGGATGCCTTCAAGGCCTACTTCCGTGGAGCCCTGATACAAGCAGTAGCCGAACACAAAGGGGACACTAAATTGAGGGAGAAAACTCTTGCAGATAGGATTAAAATAGCCGAGACAAACTATCTAAATAGCCAAACTACAGATTCAGAACAGACCTGGAAGAAAACGCAAAATGAGTACAGTGAGTTTCAGGATGAAATCACCCTCAGCAGACTATTTAACAAACAACTTCACTATGAGCAGGGTGAGAGAGCGGGCACCTTATTAGCTCACCTAGCAAAACCATATACCACCCCCCCAGCCATAACGAAAATATTAAACCCACAAGGGCAGGTAGTTACGAAACCCCAAGAAATTAATGCCACATTCCACTCTTATTATTCCAATCTATACACTAGTAAAACAGAGGCCTCACAAACAGATTCAGAAATTTACCTCTCTGAACTATCTCTCCCCCGCCTGTCAGACATTCAACGCCTACAACTAGAACTGCCCATCTCACTTGAAGAAATAGACTGTGCCATTGCAAGTTTCCCAAACAAAAAGGCCCCCGGCTTAGATGGCCTACCCACTGAAATATACAAAAAATATACGGATGAGCTGGCACCCTCCTTACTGGAGGTCTTCCAGCAGGCATTCGAAACGCAAGAACTCCCGCAATCAATGCGCGAGGCTCTTATAATCATGCTCCCCAAACCTGGCAAGGACCCCCTCCTATGCGACTCTTATCGCCCAATCTCTCTGCTTACCACCGACGTCAAAATACTAGCCAAAATTTTAGCAACAAGGCTAAACTCAGTTATTTTATCACTGGTACATGATGACCAAACAGGCTTCATGCCAGGCAAAAACACTGCCATAAACATCAGACGGTTATTCTCTAACATACAATGTAAACACACGAACGCGGGTCAAAGAGTTCTTGCCTCCTTGGACATGGCTAAGGCCTTTGACTCCGTGGAGTGGTCTTTTCTGTCGGCGGTCCTTGCCAGGTTTGGCTTTGGGGATAACTTTTGTAAATGGGTCAAAATACTATATACCAACCCCACCGCTCGCGTATGCACTAACTCATGGATCTCAGAAGCATTTCCGCTTGAACGCGGAACGAGGCACGGGTGCCCACTGTCCCCTCTGCTATACGCATTAGTGGCAGAGCCCCTAGCCCACAGAATACGGATGCATCCAAATATAATAGGATTTAGAACCCAACACACAGAGGAAAAAATCAGCATGTATGCTGATGACACAATTTTGTACCTAGCGGACAGTGGCCCCTCTCTCTCCCAGGCCCTGAATATTATAGATGAATCCAGCTATTATTCCGGACTATGTGTCAACAAGTCCAAATCCGTAATACTCAAACTAGACTATCAGGATAACTCCTCTCCTCTATCCCCCACTCCTTTACAAACGGTACAAACATTTAAGTACCTAGGAGTACAGATCAATAAAGACCCACAGCACTACCTGACAAACGAAATATACGGATTAATCCCACTTGTGCAGGCTAGATGTAAATCCTGGTCCAGACTCCCCCTCTCTGTGATTGGACGCACGAACTTGATTAAGATGGTCTTGCTCCCAAAAATTCTATATATGCTGCACCACTCACCCATCTACATACCTCAAAGATTCTTTAAAAGACTTAGGGCGATCATACTTGCTTTCATTTGGAATAATGGCAGACCCAAAGTGCGCTGCTCTTTATTACAGAACCCAAATGACCTGGGCGGCATATCTCTCCCATCGTTCCATAAATATTACATAGCATCTCAATTGCAGCATATTGCAGCGTGGTTTGTAGTTCCACACTCAATTAACGCAGAGACACTAAACTACGATCTAGACCCTCGCAAGGAAAGCCTGGTACTAGATACCCTCTCCTCCCACATACCCAGTGAAAAACGGAGTAACACTATTCTGAGCCAAGCTATTGGAATTTGGAAATGTGTACGTAGAGAGTATAAGCTAGAGGGTCACGACCACTACACCCCGCTGTGGAATAACCCTTCTCTACCGGAATTCTACACTATACCTGACCCCAAATTTTGGAGGGACGGTGGAATTATATTCCTAGGTCAAATCTTAACTAATGGTCGATTGACCACCTTTCAATCATTGGTAAACAAGTTCAACATTTCCCACAGGCAACACTTCAGGTACACACAGGTGCAGCATGCCTTCGCGCGTCAATTTCCTCATCTCCCCATTACAACTTACACTCTTCCCCTAATGGACATCATCTCCAAAGGACCCTGCCCTCACCTTATAGGAACTATTTACAAAGAACTAATTAATAATAACGCCCTAGAACGCACAACCCCCTCTAGGCAAAAATGGGAGGCAATTGGCGTTGAAATAGCAGACGACGACTGGGACGACGCACTAATGGCAATAAAAAGATCCTCACCCTGTCTGAGAGACCGTATCACTCAAATTTATATATTACACCAATCCTTACTCCAGGTAGGATGCTTAAATACTCAAATTTATATATTACACCAATACCTTACTCCAGGTAGGATGCTTAAGTTTAACTCCTCCCTTTCCAATGCTTGCCCTAAATGCCAATTTGTCTCTCCATCATTTATGCATCTAATATGGCAATGTCCACGACTAGTGGCCTATTGGTCCCAGGTCACCAAATTCCTGCATGACAAGATGGGTTGCCCCGTCCCGTTAGATCCCTTACTTTGTCTACTGGGAGTCATACAAGATGAGGGTCTAGACTCTTCCTTAAAGACCCTCATGTCTGAAACGTTATTCATGGCCAGACAGGAGGTGGCGCGCAGATGGCTTGCGCCCTCGCTCCCTCTGGTTGCCAACTGGATAAACAGCTCCCTACCTTATAAAAAACTCATCTACACCCACAGGGGCAAAGCCCCAAAATTCCAACTCATATGGGACAAATGGAAGAATTAATCATACAAATTACTCCACCTCCATAAGCAATGTACAAAGATGTGGATATGTTTAAACTCATAATGTATGTCACTGACAAAACAACAAATAAGCCATAATAACTCCCTACAGCCTAGCCATTATAAGCATGTGCACCTTATATGTCTATATAGTCGTTCACCTAGGCCACACGGCATGCATCCACCTGTATTAACATTCACCGTGTTTTAAGCTAAAACCTTAAATATGTCTCTACGCTATGTGGCAATTTTGTGCGCTTCTTGATTACATGTAACTGGTAACTCATATGCATCCTTATATGTATGTTATACATTTGCTCAAACAACTTACTGTAATACTTGTATTATTCTTGCAAACATTAAATAAAGCCTTGTTTTGTTTAAAAAAAAAAGTCCCACGTTACAGCAGCCAGTAACGCAGCCTAACTCACAGCACTGTAAAATCAATGTGCTGTTCACAGTGCACACGTTGCGTTACATAGTAACGCAGCACTTTTAAACAAAGTGCTGCATGCTGTACATTATACTGGGTTAAGCCACGTTAGACTGTTTGCACATGCTCAGTAATGTTGGAGGAGGAGGTCTCCCCTCCTCCTGGCCAGCCACATGGCTAATTAATATTCACTGCACTGTGGTGACTCGTGGTGGGACTGTAGTGTTTGTCGGGATCATGAACAAAACGTTCATTTGATCCGGATCTTCACCATGAAAGATTCGGTTCACAGTGGATGTCTGTGTGGAAGAAACAGGAACATACAGAATGTACAGTGCAGGGAAAGTCCTGTCCTGCTAGTCATTTCACCCAATCTGCTTCCCTAGTAAAATGATTCAAATGATTTGGTTCAAAGATCCGGATCTTTTCAATGATTCGATTCAAATGATCCGAATCCGTCAAAGGATCCGGACTTCCTATCACTAACTTGGAGCGGCTGCTTTGAGAGCTGCATAACGCAGCTCAATCTGACATCCAACTTCAACACCACCATGCGTTGCGTTAGGGGCACGTTATGCGACCATAACGTCCCCTAAAACGCAACGTCTTGGTGGGAAAGTAGCCTAAAGCTTAAAACATACACATGACAGCTTTTCCTGCATAAATACACCGCTAGAATTCTGACAAATACAATTTCGATTGTTTGCAGGGATGCTCAAATCCGACCCGGGAGACATCCGGATAGTTGCTATCCGGATATCTCCCAGGAAAGCTGTGCGGGGGGGGGGGGGGGGGGGGGGGGGCGGTCAATCTTACCACAATGATGTCTTCTTCTGGTCCTCTACGCGTCGCCTCCCGCCATGCGTTCCAAGCGCCGCATTCGCCGGCCACGTAACCAGAAACACTTCCTCCTTCCGGGTTGAAGGAGGAAGGGTTTGTGTCACGTGACTGGCGAATGCGGCGCTTGAAACGCATGGTGGGAGGCAACACGTAGAGGACCAGAGGAAGACGTCATTGTGGTAAGATTGACGACCCTCCCACACAGCTTTCCTGGGAGATATCCGGATGTCTCCCGGGTCGGATTTGAGCATGCCTGAGTATGTACAATCGATACAATCTTCTATAGAGATCAGGTGGCTGCCATCAATTTACATTAGTGAGCGAATACACAAATCTAACTCTAGCTAATCCATTAGGGAAAAGGGTTGTTTCAACAACCTTTCTAGAGATTGCAAAATATAACAATATCAATAAAAACCAGTTATGGCAAGATTCTCTCAGAAAAGCAGGACTCTTTGCAGAGATATTCAGAAAAGGCACTTTGACAATTTTTATTCGTTTATTTTATTATAAAATAATGCAAAAAAAATATGAGTGCAGAAAATGTTAATGGTAATAAGAGTGAAACCGATAGCTGGATACACTCTGAGCAGTCTTGTAGAATTACAAAGTCCAAACAGAAGTTAGAAAGTTCTGCAGCTAATAGTCCAAGGGTGAAAACTTAAATTCTTTATGGTATATGGATTGACAATGGAAGAAGTCTCGACAGTCTATGTCCACATATTTAACCCTCTTTTTGCTAGGGGTCGATCTTGTAAGGAGAGATGATCCCCAGAGAAATTTGGCATTTGCTCAGATAATGCCATAACTATGTGATGTTCGGCAAATGATATAATAACCAACATTTTATACTCTGTCAATGTGCTGAAGCCGTGAGTACCAAATGTGCCTGTTTTAAGTGCTAGTTTTCATCAGGAAAAAAAAAACCTGTTGAGAAACTGCCTAAGCATAACAGCATGATTCCACCCTTTACACTTACCTTACCAAAAACTCAGCAGAATTCGACTAGAATGCCTATAAGGAACCTACATTCATAATTTACTACCTGGCTATCTCCAGAATCATCTTCTAAGCCAATATCTTCAGCTTCTTCTTGTTTTCGAACTGTTAAAAAAAAAAGGAAAGAAAAATAAAATAAGCTGTATATTACATGGTTTTAAGTTTAAAAGTTGCATATATAAAGTGCACTAGCTATTACAGTAGAACAGACCTTCCTCATTTCAGAGCTTTTAGGTCCCTGAAAAGGGGGCAGGTGGATATAGCACCAACCTTGAATACATTGCAAATATCAGTAAAGTAGTGGTTATTGGACTCCAGCATTCAGCTAGCAAAAATAATGCCTGCCATATCGGAAGGCTGAACATTTTGTAGCTATTAAAGATCAGCAGTACACTAATATTTTGCAGAAAATCATGACCTATTTAACAACCTGACCTGTTAGGTAGCAGATTCAATAAAAGTTGACAAATGTAAAGCTATGCACCTACTTAAAGGGAAGGTCCACGCAAAATAAAAAAAAAAGTTTCACTTACCTGGGGCTACTACCAGCCCCATGCAGCCATCCTGTGCCCTCGTAGTCACTCACTGCTGCTCTAGTCCCTTGCTGGCAGCTAGTTTAGTTTTTGCCGACCTCGGAGGTCGGGGGCCGCATTGCGTACATTTTTACGCATTCCCGCTAATGCAGGAACATTAATACATACATTTTTACGAGTTAATGGTGGCATGCGTACATTTTTACACATGGCACCACTAACGCGTAAAAATGTATGTGTTAATGTTCCTGCATTGGCGGGAATGCGTAAAAATGTACGCAATGCGGCCCCCTGACCTCCGAGGTCGGCAAAAACTAAACTAGCTGCCAGCGGGGGGACTAGAGCAGCAGTGAGTGACTACGAGGGCACAGGATGGCTGCATGGGGCTGGTAGAAGCCCCAGGTAAGTGAAACTCATTTTTTTATTTTGCGTGGACCTTCCCTTTAAGAACAAAAGCCCTGCAACATATCCTTTAGATTGTAAGCTCGCAAGGGCAGGGCTCTCTCTTACTTTTGTATTTTGGAATTCATTATTCATCATGCTACTTTTGTCACTGTCAGAAATTCAGGAATGTGATCAGCACCCACGGTTTCCAAGTGAAGACAAACGTACTGGAGTGCTAAGACTATCCGCCCTTGAGTACCTCTTGGACGGTAACGGAATCCACAGAGAGTTGGTCAGCACCTCCAGAAATTCAGCTCTTTTCAGATTAAAACATAGCTTTTTATTCAAAAAAGTTTAAAATCCATAAGGACAGATGAACATCATATGGGGCTGAGTTCCAGCGACAGCCCGCTGTTTCAGACCTCTCAGCCTTTCTTCAGGCTGGACAGTCCCACAATGAATCACAATCAACACACAACATCCTTTATACCCCTCTCCTAACCCACAGACCAATCAAAGAGGGCCATGTCATGGAGGACCTGATAGAAAACTGTCAAAGATTCAAATGGACCAATGGGGTCATGGAGTACTGATCTCCTGTGCAAACCTTTGTATGCACCATAGAGATCCCTCCACCCTAAAATAGTGCCATAGTGTCATGCTCTTTTTGACGCTCAAAAAGCACCTGACTACATCGGCGCTGAGCTCGTCTAATCATCGCTACACCAGCACCCTAATAGAGCCAAAATGTCCCCACCGCTCCTAAAATATAAAGACATCGTATAAAACTTACACTCCAGTGATCCCCGCTCATCCGTTAGTCCCCAGAGGTGTGTCAAAGCCGTGCAAGGCCAATCACAGAGCGAGCATCGAGCTGCACCAGCTTCTAATAGGAAAACGTCATCTGTGGGCGGGGTCCAGCAAGCCAGAAGCCGGACGGAATAAAACCACAGTACTTCCGCGTTCCAAGAACAAGGTGGAAGTAACGTCCACATCCTGATCTCCGCTCTGCGCTCCACGAGCAGAGCGGAAGAATCAGGCATAAAACTTACCGCCGACCAATGGTGGGCCCAGCCCAAGTTGACGGCATATGGAGGCGGACAAGGGAAAGGCCCTGACGAATCAGGGAGCCAGAAACAGCCCTCAGTCCCCGCCCCTCCAGCAAAACAATAACAACGCTGCATGTGCTACTCTACTCTCTAGTAACATAGCCATGGCACGTAAATAAATATATAAAAATGTTACACAAGGCCTCATACCCCCACGGACTCCGGATAAAGCAGGGAGAACCGGGCATAACTTCTCAACAGCTTCTGGTCCACCACGACAAGACCACCTGGTCTGTGGGAAAAAAAGAAGACAGTATTAACACATATACATAAAAACAAAAAAGAGCATAACAAAAACAGAAACTAAGGCATTTAAGCTACTTTCATATTAATTATAATTATATAGACCAAATCTACCCACATACCCTAGACCACATGGGCATTTTAGTAGGTAGACCACATATGTGGAGTAACATGTATAGTAGTCCTTAATAGGATACCTCTTTCCAGTGGATGGGTGAGTAAATTCCGTACACTTGAAGATATTATTGCACATGTGACAATTTAAGCATGGAAAGGTCCCACGGACCTTAGTTGTTTGTATCTGAGGAGTATTAGTTCCCACATGCACAACTCTATTACGTATAGTAGGTGCCCTCCTATATGACATCAAAGGTGGCTCGATGAATTCAGATATATTAGGGTATGCCTCTCGAATAATATTCCAGTGTTTCTTAATGACCTTAGAGACTTGATTACTTGCCGTTGAGAAAGTGGTGACACAAGGAATCCGTTGTACCGTACTCCTCCTCTTTTCTTTTGTCCTATTTTTCTTCCTAATAGAAGACATTGGATACCCCCTTTCCAAGAATTTCCGTTCCATTTCTCCCAATCTCACTTGGCAAGTTCCAGGATCTGTAACAATTCGTTTAACCCTCTTATATTGACCCTCCGGTATATTTTCAACAATATGTCTTGGGTGAAAACTAGAGTATTCAAGAACAGCATTCCTATCCGTTTTTTTAACAAATAGATCAGTACTTAAAGTCCCATCTCTAATAGTAACTAGCGTATCCAAATAGGACACCTCTTCTTCACTGGAATGTGCTGTTAACTTTATTGAAGGACAACTCCTCCCCAAATCCTGGATGAAGGTATCTAGGTCCAAACGCGGCCCCGTCCAAACGCAAAAAATGTCGTCGATATACCGCCACCAACAGCGGGCGTGTTTTAATCTGAAAAGAGCTGAATTTCTGGAGGTGCTGACCAACTCTCTGTGACTTTTGTCACTGTCATTACCAATTCTGTATGTTGCATAGATTGTGTATTTTGTCACCAATTGTGTATTTTGTATATTGTGTTTTCTATCTGTCTGTATTATATACCGTATTTTTCGGACGCACTTTTTCTCCCCCAAAATTGGGGAGAAAAAGTCCCTGCGTCATAGTCCAAATGTGTCCCCTAACGTCACATGCAGAAAGCGCAGCGGAACAAATTACCTATCAGCGTGCTCCATGTCCCCTTAATGTCGTCATGCTGGCGGCGGTGAGGCAGAAGAGCGGCGATCCGCGTGGCTGCAGCCGCTGTCATTAGTGTCTCCATGCTGGCGGCGGTGAGGCAGAAGAGCGGCGATCCGCATGGCTGCAGTCGCTGTCATTAGTGTCCCCATGCTGGCGGCAGTGAGGCAGAAGAGCGGCGATCCACGTGGCTGGAGCGGCTGTAATGAGTACCGATGCCTTTGTACTTCCTTTTTTACCGGCGCCCCCTCATGACCATGTGCGTCACACATCATGAGGGGGCGCCGGTAAACAAGGAAGTACAAAGGCATCGGTACTCATTACAGCTGCTGCAGCCACGTGGATCGTCGCTCTTCTGCCTCACCACCGCCAGCATGGGGACACTAATGACAGCGGCTGCAGCCACGCGGATCGCCGCTCTTCTGCCTCACCGCCGCCAGCATGGGGACACTAATGACAGCCGATGACTCAATCCTTAATCCAGCCACGTGGATCGCCGCTCTTCTGCCTCACCGCCGCCAGCATGGGGACATTAATGACAGCCGCTGCAGCCAGATGGATCGCTGTTCTTCTCCAACCGCCACCAGTACAGGGAGTTCAGAAGCCCCTGGTATGCTGATCATGCTGCTTGAAAAGGACAGAGTGCCTGGATGGACACCTGGATAGGTGAGATCATCCACTTTGCAGCTGTTCTGTTTAGTTAGTGTAGCTGATGGGGGAGGCAGGGGATAGTTTAATGTAGTGTAGTGTTACTAGTAAGGCAGCAGGGGTGGTGTAGTGTAGTGTAGTGTAGTAACTGCTGGTGACTTCAAGGAAAAGTGTAATGTAGTGTAGTGCAAGGTTACTGGTGGGGCAACAGGGGTAGGTTAGAGTAGTGTAGTAACTGGTGGGGTCATCAGGGATAAGTGTTACGTAGTATAGCGCAATGTTACTCATGGGGCATCAGGAGTTAGTGTAGGGTATCTAGTCTGGCTGGTGGGGGCAGCAGGGGTTAGTGTAGCTGGGCATGGAAGCTTACACAGGGAAAGCTTGGGGGAAAAAAGTCTACAAGACACCCCTGCACTATAGATGCACCAGGTTTAGTATATATATTTTTTTCCTGGTTTTTGTCCTCTAAACCTAGGTGCGTCTCATAGTCCGGAGCGTCTTCTAGTCCCAAAAATACGGTACTCCATGTTTGTTCTTTACTTTGTACAGTGCCACATAATATGCTGGTGCTTTATAAATCATAATTATTATTATTATTAATATGCAATAAAGAGAATGCAGATGGGGAAAAATTATGAAAAGAAGCTGGGAAGCTGCTAAACAAATGGAAGCAATAGTCCTAATTGCCAAAAAAACTGGTTCAAAATCATAAAATCCTAGGACAAATCTAAAAGGAGAAAAAAAAATGTGTATGGAAAGTATACACTGCATTCCAAATTAATATGCAAATTGCATTTAAGTGTATTGAGTAAATATTGTTTTTTAATTAAACTCATGGATGGTTGTGTGTCTCAGGGATTTTCCCATTAATTTGACTATAACTTTATCACTGCTTATCATACCTACATGATCTATAGCTTGTTTTTTTTTCCAATCACAAATTAGGGCTCGTTCACATCATGTGAGTTGCAGTGAGTTTTGAATCATGCATTTTACAAGTGAACATGAGAGTCCATAGACAGGGCAGCACAGTGGCATAGTGGTTAGCACTCTCGCCTTGCAACGTTGGGTCCCCCGTTCGAATCCCAGCCAGGTCAAAGTCTGCAAGAAGTTTGTATGTTCTCCCCCATGTCTGTGTGGGTTTCCTCCAGGCATTCTAGTTTCCTCCCACATCCCAAATACATACAGATAAGTTAATTGGCTTCCCCCTAAAAATTGGTCCTAGAATACAATACATACACTACCCGATACATACATACACATATGACTATGATAGGGCCTAGAGTGTGAGCTCCTCCAAGGGACAGTTAGCGACAAGGCAATATACTCTGTACAGCACTGCGGAAGATGTTGACGCTATATGAATACTAAATATTAAAGTTACAGAATTCAAAATAGAATGCATAAATTACTACCGCAATCCCACATCCCAATCCCAAAAACACACATGTAAGTTAATTGCCTTCCCTCTAATTTGACACTAGACTGATAAAAACACTACACAATACATACAGAGACATAAGACTATTGTAGGGATGTGCAGCCAATTCAAACTGCTCATAGTTTCCAGCGGCAGCATGAAAGGGAACGCGTAACAATGCGGCAGGGGGAGGAAGAGTGGCAGAGGCACAGGAGATGTTACGTGAGCTGAACGTCCGGGTAGGTAGCATCTCACGTGACGTGTTTCGTCCTGACTCGTGACTTCTTCAGACGTGACGTAAGCAGGGCGATGGACTCTTATTTGTGAAACTCCGCCCACATACAAGGCTGAACCACTACAAAGTGTAAAAGAGCTTATATGAAAAGTTTTGTCTTGCTGCCATCTACTGGTCATTCATAATAGCTAAATATAAGAGGAATAAATAGCTCCTGAAGGTCTTCACAAAAACGATGTTATGTTCATATCACGATTGAGACCCCGTGCATATAGACTACCACATTCATAAATCCACAGACTCTTTTCTTAATAGCTGCTTATCCTAGTCACCAAGACGGGGACTGACTCTCAATTTGTAAATTCCTATAAATCTCAGGCCAGAAACGTCCGCATTATTAAACGTTTTAAAATGCAAAGCAAGGGGATTCAATTTCTTTACATCAATAGTGGTACTTTTAATGTTGCGAATATGTTCCCCAATACATACATTTAGAGGTCTATATGTTTTTCCACTATAAATTAAGTCACATGGACATCAATTTGATAAACCACTCTAGAAGTGTTACATGCAATACATTCGACATGAACAAAACAAAAAAAACAAAAAAAAAGTATTACATGCAATGCATTCGACGATCAAAAAACGATTTAGATCGATCATGATTAAATAATTGGTTACCTTTTTGCACAAAGCTACACATGTCATAATCAAGGTATTTATGCATAACCTTATTCATTTTGGCTATAACTGGATTCCTTTTATAATAGATACACAAAAGTTTGCTTTCTTAAAACAGAAAGAATTTGCGATAATTCAGGTTGGAGTGAGCTTGAGATGTTGTCATTACTTCTGAAGAATTTGTTTAATTTGATTAACATGAGCATTAAAAGTGGTCACAATACGCAAAATATTGCTGGAACTTGAATTTTTAAGGGCAGGTATCCCATGTGGGGGAGATCTCCTCCCAATAAGATCTGTCCTATCCCTTGGCCAAAGCTCTTTTGCGGCGATAATCCAATTCAGTTACCCCCTTGCCTGTAACCTGGTATCGGTTGAAAAGGGCGCCCGAGCTGCCTGTATAAAAAGGGCGCCGCCATAGACATGTTATTTCTGGAAATATGGGCTACAAGGTGTAGAAAAGGGCGCCCGAGTTTTGATATAGGCTACAAGCAGGCTCCCCTTTGTAACCCATATTTTTTCGGCTACAACGTTTTCGGCTACAGTAGGGCGTCCCTTTGTAGCCCATATTTTTTCGGCTACAAGCTTTTCGGCTACAGTAGGGCGCCCCTTTGTAGCCCATATTATTGCAATTTTTGTAGCTAATGTTTTTATATGGGCTACAAGTGCTGGAAGCCGAATTATTTCATTCCCCCACTATCCATGGCGGCCTGGAGGGGGAATAGTAATTTACACATCCCGGAGTTTTTTTGTAGCCGAAGTTTTTATATGGGCTACACCAGGCGCCTTTTTTGTAGCCAAAGTTTTTATATGGGCTACACCAGGCAACCTTTTTGTAGCCGAAGTTTATATGGGCTACACCAGGCGCCTGTTTTGTAGCCGAAGTTGGTATATATGGGCTCCACCAGGCGCCCTTTTTTTACCGGCACCCTTTTCATATACACCCTCAAACCTGGCCCTCAAATTCTCAGGCCTCTTGATATAAAATGTGTTTAAAAATGTACTAAAAATTAGATATAACAACCACATAAATTAATACATAAATTACTAATACTATGCATGCTAAGAGGATGGGCCATTTGCAGCATAGGTTGATCTAATTGGCATGCTATTAAAATGAACATGTCTCTAGTAACAAAAATAAACTGCACACACTTGTGTGGGAGGGGTGTCATATCTCTTTAAAGCGGTTTAAAACTCGGACATAATATTCAATAAAAACATGTTTTCCTACTTTCTATATGCCATACGGTTATCATATTTGCATTTGTGCATAAGTATTATTATTCATTTATAAGTTATAGCTTCCCAAAAGTACAGTTTTGACTTTCCATTTTACTAATAACTGCTTTTATTCATTCATTCATTCATTCAGGCAGACGTGCCTTGACTCGGTCTCTGGGAGCTTCTCCAGAGTTAGAGAATGTGTCACATTCCTTACTTGATACATTTAAGTAAACACAAGTTAACATTGTTTAACATTCCGATGCAGCAGGCTGTGCAGTAACTGAAGCTTCTAAAGCCTGTGTTTAACCCTTTGAATGATGTTCTAGTAAAAAAAATAATGCTGGTTGTATATAATATGCTGAGAATAATCTATTAGCGCAAAGAAATTCTGGGTTATATTCCACTTTAAAGCCCAATCTACACGATACGATTCTTTGTACGATACAATTACGATTCTATTTACGATCCGATTAAATCCGACATGTCCGAACGGGATTCGATTTGATGCAATTCGATTTGCCATTGTTTTGCAATACTCGTTAGACTTACCGGTAGACGGTATTTCTACGAGGCCTCCAGGATGGCCCCTAGTTGAGAGTACCCTGGCCCCTCCCTGCAAATGAAACACAGGCTTAGCATTAGATTAATTGAAGTGATATAAAGGTCAGGTGCTCCCCCCCATCGTCCGTTTTAACAGAGCACACCAAGTGATTCGACCCGAAAATACCACTCCGTGTAAGATTAGTTTAGAGAAAAAGGAAAAAAACACCACGTGAGATAGGGAGGGAAGTATCCCTCCATCCTGGAGGCCTCGTAGAAATACAGTCTACCGGTAACTCTGAGTATTTTATCCCTACGTCCTCCAGGATGGCCCCTAGTTGAGAGACCCCAGAGAAGTCTTACCTCGTATCTAGGGTGGGATAACAGACTGTAAGACCTTCCTCCCAAATGTCATATCTTGACTTGAGAGAACGTCTATTCTGTAATGTTTGACGAAAGTTGTTGGAGTAGACCAGGTCGCTGTTTTACAAATCCGATCTACCGACGCTCCAGGCCCTCTCCGCCCATGAGGTGGACACTGCTCTAGTAGAGTGAGCTGCCAGTTGAGTGGGGACTGGTTGGTTTGCCATGACATAAGCTTGGTATATAGATTGCCTAATCCAACGAGAAACTGTATTTTTGGTTGCTGCGTGCCCTTTCCTTTGGCCCGCAAATGCAACCAACAAATTATTATCTTTCCTCCATTCTTTTGTCCTATTAAGGTAGATAAGAATCGCTCTCCTTACATCCAGTAAATGCAAAGCCCTCTCTGTCATTTTTGGCGTTATTACAAAAGGATGGAATGATTATGTCTTGCTTTCTGTGAAAGTTTGAATTTACTTCAGGTACATACGTCGGGTCTGGCCTAGATATGATTTTGTCCTCTAAAATAGCCATGTAAGGATCCTTTATAGAAATAGCTTGCAGGTCACTAACCCTCCTTGCTGAAGTGATCGCTATGAGAAAAGCTATCTTAAGAGTCATAAAACTGTCAGAAGATTCTTGTAAGGGTTCAAAGGGTGCCTTTATTAGTTGTTGTAGTACCAAGGAGAGGTCCCAAGGGGGAAACGTTTGTATTTTTACCGGCTTGTTTTTAGATATCGCCTTGACAAAGGCTATTACATGGCGATTCTTATACAATACAATACAATAACATTTCTATAGCGCTTTTCTCCCATAGGACTCAAAGCGCTTAGGCTCTCTCAGATTCAGTAATTAGTAGGATGAAGTATTCACACAACAAAACTTATATTTCTGCAAATGCCAGACTGAACAGGTGGGTTTTCATTCTGGATTTAAACACGTCCAAGGATGGGGCTGTCCTGATCTGTTGAGGTAAGGAGTTCCAAAACGTAGGGGCAGCATGACAGAAGGCTCTGGGACCAAAAGTTTCCAAGTGGACTCTGGGTATGACTAGATTATTAGAACCTGTGGATCTGAGAATGCGGGGATTGCTACGCAGCTGTAACATATCTTTCATGTATCCAGGGCCTAGATTATTCAGGGATTTAAATGTCAGTAGGCCGATCTTGAATAGGACCCTCCATTCTATAGGTAGCCAGTGAAGGGAATGCAGGACTGGCGTTATGTGGCAGTGACGGGGTTGGTTGGTTGGTTAGCAGTCTGACAGCAGTATTCTGTATCAGCTGTAGGCGGTACAAGACCTTTTTTGGAAGGCCAGTGTAGAGAGCATTGCAGTAGTCCAGTCGGGATGTGATGAAGGCGTGGACTAAGGTTGGCAGATCTTCTGGGGGTATGAGGTGCTTGATTTTTGCAATGTTCTTCAGGTAAAAATAGGATGATTTCACCACAGCAGAGATTTGAGTTCTGAAGTTTAAATCCCCATCAATTAGAACTCCCAGGCTACGCACATGATCAGAGCTGCGTAGATCCGTGCCTCCTATTCCCAGTGGTGAAGACTGCAAGTTAAGTTGTTTTGTTATCATGCTCTGCCCTCCAATCAGAAGGACTTCAGTTTTGTCTGCATTTAGTTTCAGCCAGTTGTCATTCATCCATTGCTGTAGTTCACGTAAGCAGGCGTTTATAGTTAGAGTTGGGTCTGTCACACCAGGCTTGAAGGAAAGATATAGTTGGGTGTCGTCTGCATAGCAGTGGTATGTCAGGCCATGTTTTTGGATTAGTTTTCCCAACGGTAGCATGTAAATCGTGAAAAGCAGGGGAGAGAGGATTGAGCCCTGGGGCACCCCATACTTAAGTGTTACAGGGGTGGACAGGAAGAGCCCCATAGACACTTTGTGGGTTCTGCCACTCAAGAAGGATTGGAACCACTGAAGTACTATGCCATCAATGCCGCAGTATTCCTGTAGCCTGTTTATCAAGACATGTCATGGTCAACTGTGTCAAAGGCTGCAGAAAGGTCTAGCAGTATGAGGATCGAGCACTCTCATCTGTCTCTTGCCATGAGCAGGTGGTTGCATATTTGGATGAGGGCAGTTTCAGTGCTGTGGTGTTTCCTGAAGCCAGACTGGAATGGGTCATAACTGTTATTTTGTAGGATTCTGGCTTCTAGCTGGAGGTATACAGCTTTTTCAATTAGCTTGCCCAGAAAGGGGAGGTTAGAGACAGGTCTGTAGCTGGTCATTGCATCTGGGTCCAGGGAGGGTTTTTTGAGGAGAGGCCTGATGATTGCTTCCTTCAGTAAAGCAGGAAATATCCCTGATTGTAAGGAACAGTTAACAATTTTGAGGAATAACGGTACGAACAGGTCGGGGCAGTTCAACATGAACTGTGTTGGGCCAGGATCCAGGTCACAGGTAGTTAGGCGGACGTGAAGGAGGATGTTTGATGTGACTTCTTCATCAATTTCTTTGAAGTTTGACCAAGGTGTTACGTTGTCTCTGCTAATGGTCTTCGGCGCTATATTAGGCTCAGATGCTGCAAGTTGGATGGCGGACCTTATAGCGGAGACTTTGTCTGTGAAGAAATGGGCAAATTGGTCACAGAGGTCCTTTGAAGACTCGATATTAAGTTTTTGACATGCTGGGTTGCAGAGTTTTTCCACTGTGCGGAACAGTTGGGCTGGTTTGTTAACTGCATTTGCAATCTCTTGTGATAGAAAGGATGATTTTTTTCCCGTGATTACCTTTTGGTAGCTCTTCAAGTGGAAGATTAAGGCATGTTTGTCTTCTGGGGACTGAGATTTGCGCCACAGCCTCTCAAGTTTTCGGCCTTGTCTTTTCAGCTCTTTTATAGCGTTATCAAACCACTGTGCATGATGGTGTGGAGTAAGATATTTGGTGCGCAGAGGAGCAATGGTCTCAAAGGTGGAGGACACACATTTGTTGTATTTAAACACCAGAGTATCAGGGTCCAAGCTGGAGTCAGTCAATTCATCAAAGCTAAGGTTATCTCGGATATGTTGAGGTGTTAGCCCTTTTAAGCGGCGATATTTTATTTGATTCTTGACCTGGTGTTTGACGGCTGGTATTGAGATGGAGAAGTGGATAGTGTGATGGTCTGACCAGGCAACAGGATTAATTTCCACATTGGCTATTAACAGCCCAGTATGGAATATAAGGTCCAGAGTGTGACCTTTCCTGTGAGTAGCAGAGCTGATTGATTGGAGGAAGCCCAGTTCATGTAAGGCACGAGGTAGCTCTTTTCCAAATTGTGAAGAGGAGTCGTCCACCCATGTATTGAAATCTCCAAGAACAATCCATCTGGGGTATTCCAGTGTTAGGTTGCATAGGAGGTCTACAAGTTCCTCAAGGAAGTCTGAGTATTTTTCTGGTGGGCAGTAGATCAGCAATATGTTAATGTTTTCCTCAGCTGAAAGTTGCACCCCCAAGCATTCAAACGAGTTGGTAGGACCTACAGTAAGTGGTCTGATTTTCAAAGCTGATCTAAAGCAAAGTGCAACCCCTCCTCCCCTGCGTTCTTTCCTGTTGCAGTATATCACGGAATAGTTTTTTGGCACAGCTGCCTCCAGGGTGGGGCCAACAGGTTCAGAAAGCCAGGTTTCAGTCAGGCAGGCCAGATCAGAAGACTATTAGATCATGTATGATTGCTGTTTTGTTGTTTATTGATCTGACGTTGCAGAGGACAGCCTTGATGGGGCTACCCTGGGAGCTGAGGTCTGAGATTGAGGACTCCAGGAGGGAACAGTCTCCAGATGTGTGGCTGTCATCTCTGCTGGATTGTGCTGGAGCTATTAGGGTTGTTGGCTGGGTGTACTCTGTAGATTTTGTCACAGAGTTATTTTGGTTCTGCAGTGAATAACGTCTTTTCCCACGTCCCCTGGATCCTCTCTTTGTCTTTCTGTAGATTCCAACAGACTTAAGTAGAATTATTGTTGATTTGTTTGATTCTTCACTATCTGTCTAGGAAGACTGATAAGGCTGCAATTTGTACTTTAATTGTACTCACTGACAGGTTCATATCAACACCGTCCTGTAAAAAGTCCAGGATTAACGGTAAGTCATTATCTTTCAGGACTAGCCCATTCCTAGCCTTCCAACTACAGAAAGTTTTCCAAACTTTAAAATAGATTTTTTCTAGTTATTTCTTTCCTTTTTGACACTAGAGTTGTAATTACTTTTTCTGAGAAACCCTTTTCCCTTAGTACTTGTTTCTCAGGATCCACGCCGTCGGTTGTAGTCTGTGCAAATGGGGATGATACTGACCCCTTTGAGAAAGAAAGTCCTGCCTGATAGGTAATTTCCAAGGGTGCTGAATTGCCAGATTTTTGACAAGTGGGAACCACGCTCTTTTGGGCCACCAGGGGGTAATGAGAATAACCGTGGTCCTTTCCTGTGTTATTTTCCCCACTACCCTGGATAGGAGGTTGAACGGAGGGAAGGCATACACTAATCCTTCCCTCCAAGGTATAGTCAGTGCATCTCGACTTTCTTGTGAGGATGAAGCGGTTAAGGAACAATAGTCTGGAAGCTTGGTGTTCTCTGGTGACGCGAACAGATCTTTGTTCGGAATTCCCCACTTGAGTATTATCTGCTCGAATACTTCCGAGCAGAGTTCCCATTCCGATTCTCGGATGCACTTTCTGCTTAGACTGTCTGCCAACCAATTCTGCGTTCCTTTTATGTAGGTTGCTGTTAGGAACTTCACATGCAGCTCCCCCCAGTTTGAGATCTGTAGAGAAAGAGCAAGGAGATCTGGTATCCTTGTCCCTCCCTGTTTGTTTATATAACTTACCGCGACTATATTGTCTGACAAAACCAATACCTCTTGATCTGTCAGAAATTTTCAAAGTCTTTTAGTGCTTCTTTGATTGCTAAGAGCACCCTGAAGTTGGACGACCTTTTCTTTTGGTCTGGTCTCCAGCTCCCCTGACTCTAATGTCCCTGGCAGTGGGCCCCCCAGCCCCAAGCGCTGGCATCTGTCGTAACCCGTACCGTTGGGTTCTGGACCCATTGGCGTCCCTGAACGAGGTTGTTTGCGTCTAACCACCACCCCAGAGACTTTTTTGTAATGGGTTCTAAAATTTTGATCTGGTTTAGGGTCTTGTGGTCCTTGTCCCAGAAAATTCTTGGAGAGGCGGCAAGACCGAAGGTGAGAGCACGAAATTGGTAATGACACACTGTCCTTCCAATTTTTAGGGCGAACCGCAAAAATTTTTGGTGAGTCACTAGAATCGGTTAGTGCAGATATGCATCCTGAAGGTCCAGGGTGCACATAAATGTTCCCGGCGTTAGAATGTTTCGTACGGAATAAATGCTTTCCATTTTGAATTTTTTCTCTCGGACGAAACCATTTAACCTTCTTAAATTGATTATCATTCTGAATTTGGCCGACGGTTTCCTGACTACGAACACATGGGAATAAAACCCTTTTTCCTGTTGATTCAGTGGTACTGGTGAAATTACTCTTTGTTCCATGAGGGAAGTCACTGCTTCTTTCAAGGCTTTTGCCTTTATTTGATCTTTTGGCAGACACGTAAAACTTTTCGGGGGGGGGGGGGGCCTTGAATTCCAGTCTGTAACCCATTTTTATAATGTTCAAAATAAATTGATTTTGGGATACTGTCCTCCACTGATCTAGGAAGAACAGTAGTCTCCCGCCCCCACTTTTAGAGTGTCATTTGGGGTCTTTGTTCCCCGGGGTTGTGGGCCTCTGGGAAGTAGAGACTCCCCTACCCCTGCCACGGGAATAAGACCAGTTCCTTTTGGGGTCTGGGGTTCTACCTCGGAAAGCAGCTGCCCCTTCCCCCAAAAATATTTCCTAAATTACGTTTATCAGGGAACTTTTTCCTCCTATCTGTTGAATGGGTAAGTACTTAGTCTAAGTCTTTCCCAACCAAAAGATTTCCTTGAAACTTCATGGCACAAAGACGGGCTTTAGAGGTTAGATCACCCTCCCAGGTTTTTAACCAGGTATGTTGATTCAGTGGTACTGGTGTGCGGGAAGTCACTGCTCTTCTAATTGCATTTATTAAACCCAAGGCTTTAGCTGCAGCTCTCAGCGACTCCACCAGAGCATCAGCCAAAAAAGCTAGGAACCTTGCTATCACTGGAAGAGACTCCAAAATCTCCAAATGAGGAGTACCTGAGACCAAGTGATTTTGTAGTTCATCAATCCATGTAATAAGATTCCTGGAGACATGGACTGATGACATCGTGGGTCTACATAAAAATGAAATTGCCTCCCAAGAACGTTTTGACAGAACCTCCACTTTTTTGTCCATTGGGTCCTTGAGTGCTCACGTGTCCTCAAAGGATAGGTCGGCATCCTTCGAGTACTGGAATAAACTAGCGTCAAATTTTGGACACTTTGCCCACCTCTGAATCTCCTCCTCTTTAAAGGGGAATCTCCTTTTGAAAGATTTGGGGATAGCAAGTCTCCTCTCAGGTGCTTCCCACTGGTCATCAATGATAGAGTCAAGGGCTTTATGAATAGGAAAGACTCTGCCTACCGGTGTCTGTAGTCCCTTATAAATTTCGTCTTGTACCGAAGTCTCCTGTGCTGTAACAGTAATCTGTTCTGAGTCATAAATGGCTTTTAGCTGCTCAGCCGTCTCATCTGCACTAAACAAGTATTTAGATCCCCTTGTTAGGACAGGTATCTCCCCAGACTCTATATCAGAGGGGTCCTCTTCCATATCCTCTATCTCCTCCACAGAGGAACAATCCTGCTGTTGCTCGTGCACTGGCACAACTTTACTAGAGGAATGAGAAGGGTGTGGCATCTGGGACCTTTCTGACATAGCCGCCCTTAAAGAGACACTGAAGCGAGAAAAAAAAAATATGATATAGTGAATTGGTTGTGTACTATGAATAATTACTAGAAGATTAGCAGCAAAGAAAATATTCTTATACTTTTATTTTCAGGTAGTGTTTTTTCTAACATTGCATCATTCTATAATATGTGCAGATTACACAACACTCAGCATTCAAAATGATTCTTTAAGAGCAGTCTGAACTAATGACCTCTCCTCTAGCAGAGAAAAAGTAAACAGTTCACTTACAGTTGAGATAAGTCAGATAACAGCCCTCTCCACGACTAACTTAGTCGGAGAGCTTAATGGCTTGTTTGCATAGAGATAACAACTGGAGTTTCTCAACTCTTCCTGTAGTGGAAACAATTACACTGATGTATCTGATCTTAATGTTTTATTTCTTAGCTGTGCTACACATACAAATCATAATATCATTTTTTTTCGCTTCAGTGTCTCTATAACATAGGAAAACTTGCTGTTGGCTCTAGATTCTAATCTATCACTCCAATTTGCAAACGGATTTCACTGAAGCTGTAAATTGCATCCCAGAACATAGTTTAGGGGCAATTACCTCTTCAACTATAGTCATTTTTCTTTCATTTGCAAACGTCACCAGTTTTTCAATGGTGTATTGGCTTAACATAGGAAAACTTGCTGTTGGCTCTAGATTCTAATCTATCACTCCGATTTGCCAACGGATTTCACTGAAGCTGTAAATTGCATCCCAGAACATAGTTTAGGGGCCATTACCTCTTCAACTATAGTCATTTTTCTTTCAATTGCAAACGTAACCAGTTTTTCAATGGTGTATTGGCTTAACATAGGAAAACTTACTGTTGGCTCTAGATCCTAATCTATCACTCTGATTTGCAAACGGATTTCACTGAAGCTGTAAATTGCTTTCCAGAACATAGTTTAGGGGCCATTACCTCTTCAACTATAGTCATTTTTCTTTCAATTGCAAACGTAACCAGTTTTTCAATGGCTTAAAGAGACACTGAAGCGAAAAAAAAAATATGATATAGTGAATTGGTTGTGTACTATGAATTATTACTAGAAGATTAGCAGCAAAGAAAATATTCTCATACTTTTATTTTCAGGTATATAGTGTTTTTTCTAACATTGCATCATTCTATAATATGTGCAGATTACACAACACAGCATTCAAAATGAGTCTTTCAGAGCAGTCTGTGAAGTAATGACCTCTCATCTAGCAGAGGAAAAGTAAATAGTCCAGGAACAGTTGAGGTAATAAAAGTCAGATAACAGCCCTCTCCACGACTAACTTAGTCGGAGAGCTTAATGGCTTGTTTGCATAGAGATAACAGCTGGAGTTTCTCAACTCTTCCTGTACTGGAAACATTTACACTGATGTATCTGATCTTAATGTTTTATTTATTAGCTGTGCTACACATACAAATCATAATATCATCATTTTTTTTCGCTTCAGTGTCTCTTTAACGCTTGAAAGGTGGTTTGCATTTCTATAGTAAATGATGCTACAAAAAATTTAACGACTTTAGAAGATTCTTGTTCCTCAGAATCATCTAAGCATTTTTGACATAGGGATTTTAACCAAGTGTCAGGCAGTTTTATATTACAGGTATTGCATCTTTTTGATTTATTTTTATGTTTAAGAGAGGTTTTTCCATTATCCTTAGCCTGCCGGAAAAACAAAAAATAACTAACATTACTATTAGACTAACAAACAGGTGAAAACATGCCTCCCTTAAAAGATTTCATACGATACCTGTCCTGCTGACACATGGCTGGATACATCCGCTTTCTTTGTAGGCTCTCCTGCAGCAACCACGGACTGATCCATGCTGTCTGGAAGCCAACTTCCATCTGATCCAGACTCCTTAAAAGGAGGTCGGAGGCTCCACCCCTTGAGTCTAGGGGACTTACAGCGCCATGTTTGATAGTGGCAAGTAGCCACTATACAGGGTCTTTCTACGGGGATTATTATTCCCCCATTGAGTGTCCCCTGCGCCGCCCAACCGCCGCGGTCAGTGTCCTCACTCTGCGCACAATCCACGGAACTCCTGCAGCCGCGGGGAAGCCTTTTGCCGACCCACCCGAAAGCGGAAGCACGTCAGAGGGGCGTGGTCAGTGCGGCGAGGATCCGGGCGCCAACCAAGTATCCGGTCTCGAACTCTGCACAGCGTGAGGCCCCATCTTCCACCCGCATTGAGCCCATGGGCAGCCGGAGGGGAGAGCTTTTCCCCACCCGAAACGGAACTCCGTCTCAGCTCCCGTGCGAGGCCCACAGACAGCCCCAGCCACCCGCTGTGCCTCAGACCAGGTAACCAGCCTCCGCCTATACCCAGGTCAGTCTGTCGGAAACACCATGCCCACAGCACACACAGGGCCACATGGTCGGTAGGGAGGGCGCAGAACACAGAGGCCACAACGACTCCTTCCCATGGCCGCTGGTCCCATAAAAGCCTGTGAATCCCTGCAAGTGAGGAAACAGTGAAAAACTGACGATGGGGGGGTGGGAGCACCTGACCTTTATACCACTTCAATTAATCTAATGCTAAGCCTGTGTTTCATTTGCAGGGAGGGGCCAGGGTACTCAACTAGGGGCCATCCTGGAAGACGTAGGGATAAATGTCGGATTTAATAGAATCGTAATCGAATCGTACAAAGAAGCGTATCGTGTAGATTGGGCTTAAAGGAGTACAGGGGAAGTAAGCAGTCTGTGGCACATGTATGTGTTTTTGGATAAGTTTGCAGCTAAAGCATAGGGAGCAGTATGAAATATAAAAGGAGGCTTTGGAATTACATCTCTTTATATTAGCACTGGGTAAAGTAAGCAGTGTGCGGCATGTGTATGTTTTTTGAATAGGTTTTCAACTACAGCATATGGAGCAATATGCAATATAAGAGGAGGTTTTTGGGGTGTTATATCTTTAAAGGACAACTGAAAGAACCCTTTCCTAAATACCGTATATACTCGGATACAAGTCGACCCCGTGTATAAGTCGACCCCCAAATTTGATCCCCAAAAGCTGGTATTTCTCCAAGTCTCAAGTATAAGTCGGCCTAGGAAAGTTGATGGCTGCAGGTGGGGACTAGGAGGGGTTACTGGCTCTGCACTTGGGGTCCAGAAGTAATGCCTGCCTTTGGGGAACAGGAGAAGTTAATGGCTGTAGTGCATAAAACTCTGCAGCCATTAACTCCTCCTGGTCCCCAGGTGCTGCTTCAGCTTTTCACTGTTTAACTCATTTTGTTCTGCATTCTGTATGCAGATCGGATATCCTGAGTACTATGGCCAGTTTTCCCTATAAACTCCCCCTCCAGCCGCTATTGTGCCTGCCATTCTCTCTCTCCCCGGGTGGCCCCTCTCTCCCCTGTGTTTAGTGAATGCCCCTCTCTAGCTCTCCCTCCCGCCTCCTCCTAATTATAATTGTGGCCAGTTTTCCCTATAAACTCCCCCTCCCCTTCCAGCCGCTATGGTGCCTGCCGTTCTCTCTCCCCGGGTGGCCCCTCTCTCCCCCGTGTTCAGTCATGAATGCAGTGTAGAAAGCTGACATACGTTACCTAATCCACCGCTGCGCGCTGTGTCCTTTGATCTCCTCTTCGCTCATGCCGGCGAGCATATTATAGCGTCTCTCCTGCTTCCAGTACCATGTGACATCGGGAGTCACATGGTACTGAAGCAGGAGAGACGCTATAGTATGCTCGCCGGCATGAGCGAAGAGGAGATCAAAGGACACAGCGCGCAGCGATGGATTAGGTAACGTATGTCAGCTTTCTACACTGCATTCATTCACTGAACACGGGGGAGAGAGGGGCCAGAACGGCAGGCACCATAGCGGCTGGAAGGGGAGGGGGAGTTTATAGGGAAAACTGGCCACAATTATAATTAGGAGGAGGCAGGAGGGAGGGAGAGCTAGAGAGGGGCAGTGCAGTGTAGAGTAGTGAGGAGAAAGGGGCACCCCGACCTCGGCTACAAGTTTGGAAATTTAGGGCTGACGCGACTATAAGTCGACCCCCCCACTTTTAAATTGTGAGTCAGTCCTAAATTTCTCGACTTGTAGCCGAGTATATACGGTAAATGGCTAAAACGTTTTTCCTCCATGCGCAGATCATGTCCTCTAGTCCTTTGAGAAGGCCTAGGGACAAAAAGCTCATCCGCCAAGCAATTATATTGCCCTCTAATGTATTTATACATGTTAATTAGATCTCCTCTAAGGCGTCTTTTCTCTAGACTAAATAAACCCAGTTTATCTAACCTTTCTTGATAAGAGAGACCTTCCATCCCACGTATCAATTTTGTTCAATGCCTGTGTGGTATAGGCGCTCCTCTTTTTACTCTTAAAAACCTTAGCGAATAGAACAATGGGACTCCACCCTAGTAGATCGCTATGTACGCTGGGGGGTATCACCTCCCTAAATAAATGGCCTTTTTTGTGTGCGTACAGCGCTCCCACTATGTGGCACAGATATACGGTATATATAATATATTATAATGTGTACAGCGCTCCAACTGCGTGGGAACAACTGGGATTGTGGCTCAATGTACCCTTCCTCAGTACTTCAGCAAAATATATAGAATACAGTATCATAACAATCATGCAACTGATATTAGATTGAACACAGTCCAATTTTCCCTTGTCTGCACAATCTGCTCTAGAGTCCAGCATATAATCCCCACTGAATTCCAGGTTTTCAGATAACACACAGTTCCACAGTTAGTAGTTATACTCTCACCGATGTCCAATGGCTGATAGCAGAATATCAGCAATCACGCTTATTACAGATCCAGGCATTAGCTCTCCTCATCAGCTTCATTCTATATTGGACTCAAACAGTACAAGAAGAAAGCACATAGTGTAATCCAGTTAAGGCAATGCTATCGAGTGACACCCTCCACCAGTGAGCACCTCTGTGCCAGCACACTGTGTCCGTATACACACCACCAACACAGAACATCTAAACGCTCACCAGATTCAAAGGCTGACTGTTTCCAGATCAGCAAAAACGCTTGGGTGTCATTCAGATACCGCCATACGGACTTCCGCTTTCCACCAGTTTTTTCCTTCCTTAAAAACTCAGAACAAATGCCTCCATAGCATAACTCCGTTTTATTAAGACATATAAAAAGATAAAATTGCACTCACAAGTGTAAAAAGATCATGCGCATATCAAAGTGTAAAATCCTCGGCCGCTCTCTCCCATCTGCGTCTCTGCTGCCGCCGCACCTGAGGCCACACCCTACCGGTTTCGTCAATGATGACTCATCAGGGGCTCGCCCAGGCGTCGGCAGCGAGACGCTATGAACCTTGCTGTATGCAAATTACTTCCTCTAACTGGGCGCTACTGTCCCACGTTTGCCAGTACCTTCCGCCAGGCTGCTAAATAATTTAAAATATATTAAAATCACACTACACTTTCATGAATAGACCTCCCCAAGATTCTAACTAATATCATGGCTATGCACAGACATTTATCTTCAAAGCGGGCGATGTCACTCCCACCAATGCATTTTACCCACGTATTGAGTATTAGTCCTTTGCATCCTGGACAGCACCTCCCATCCTGAATAGTGAATCGAACGCCTCAATTCCCCACCATTCTATTTAGCATATTCCATATTATCAATACATTTAACTAATCATCAGGTTCTGGGCATGTGGCACACGCCCAGGTCCAGCAATACCACCACTTAGTAATTGATAAATCATGACCCTATTTTATAGTAAAACCTACAATAAATCCCATTTGTTCATATACCTCGACCTTGGGAATCTGCCACATACCCAACACCATTCTAACCCATTCATACAGATGTATTGCTCAACATGAGCTTACAATACGCGACCTCATATAATAGATGATAGTGGAATATCCCCAATATTTACATATCTCTCAACATAACTATATACAAGAACGGACCACACCCAATATTAAACTACACCCTATCCGTGCAAGCATATTGCAGCTACCCTAACTATAGATCCTAAATATAGTGTGGCCATAGCCTATGTGCATAAATTGGTGACATATACCAGTGCTTGGTGTTAATGTTAATGATTGTGTTAAATTGCAATTTAACCCTCCTCCCCCGTAAAATTGTTCTCCTAATTATAGCCTATAGAGCATAGATAGATGTCACGAATTCCAGCACCTATACCGGTACATAGTCCTCGTATCAAAGCAGATATCCATCATGTGCCCAATATATCGGTATGTGAAATGGTTAACTTCATTATAACTCCCCTAGTGTATAGTTCCTAAATATTACTACCCTAAATCTGTGTATAATGATATGTATATTGAATATTTGCTATACTCCCTATGCCTATTATTCCGTTAGTCGTCTGCAATAAAACAGTTGAGGTCGAGCTCCACATTCAAACCCCCCGGTCTCATGGTATGCATTTGAAAGATCCATTTCGTTTCCATTTTTGAAATTTCACGTACTTTGTGGCATCCTCGCCATCTAGTGGTAAGTTTTTGCAGAGCACTGAAGTGCATCAGTCCTGGGTCACAACCATGCCTTTCAGCAAAATGCCTGGAAACACTGTGGTTTTTAAAGCCTTTTTTGATGTTATTCACATGCTCATTTATTCGTGATTTTAGCTGCCTTTTCGTCCTTCCTATATATTGGAAGCCACATGGGCACCATATTAAATAAACTACATGGGTGCTCCCACATGTGATAAATTCCCGAATGGGAAAGCTCTCTCCTGTCACATATGATACATTTGCAGTCCTCCTGCAGGTTTGTGCCACCAAACATGGGTTACATTGTCTGCAGGGAAAGAATCCCTTCTGTCCGCATATGTCAGTTCTATTTGTGACTGCGGGTTCATCAATGCAGGTTTTTACTAGGCTTCTTTGTAAATTACTAGCCCTCCTATATATAAATTTGGGTTGAGTGGGTATTTTCACTTTTAAAACTGGATCATTTCTCAAGAGCCCCCAATATCTCTTGATGATCTGCTCCACTTCCTTGTGCTGCATATTGTACTCCAGGCACACTGCAAAATCATATTCACCGTTGTTGGGGACTTTTTCTTTGTCCCTTAGTATTTCTTCTCTATTGAGAGCCTTGATTCTTTGAATCTCTTGTCTCAACGGGGGTTCCTGGTACCCCTTATTGACAAATCTATGGAGGAGCATTTCTGCTTGGTCCTCATAATCAGAGACAAGGTGAAGGTATCTTCAACATTAGTGGAGTGCCTCTGACTGACACTGAACTAAGGGTACTGGATAAAGGTTTGAAATATGCCCCCCAACAAGGATTGAATAAATTTAGCACTTTTATTGATGTTAACAAGTATGTTAGGAAATTAAACATTAAAAAATACTTTTTATCCAAACAAGGCCCAAGTAATAAAGCCAATGAAGGTATGCCGGTGGGAGATTTCACCCATACCAATCTGAAGAATAGATCCACATTCAACCCCCAAGATGCCACGAAAGATGGTACTATTCAGATTTTTAAAAACATGGTATTGAAAGATCTGGAAAAAATAGAAGTTCGACACTATGGGAATGAATTAAAAGCAATTAAAGAACTAAGTAGGAAAAAGGAAGTACTGGTAAGACCAGCAGATAAGGGAGGAGGCATCGTGGTGATGCATGTTGATCAGTACAAAAATGAGATGGAGAAGATCCTCAGTGACCAATCCACTTATAGAAAACTCAGAGGTGATCCAACCAAACAATATATGAATGAACTTAGGCAACTTCTGAGAGAGGGCCTAGATCAACACATATTAAATGATACGGAATACAAATACCTTATGATCGATGCCCCTAGGATCCCAGTAATGTATCATAATCCAAAAATACACAAAGATCTAGAACGACCTCCCGGAAGACCCATTATAAGTGGGATTGGATCACTTAACCAACGAGTTGGAGAATATATAGACTCCTTCCTGCAATCCGTAGTCAAACAATTATCGGTGTTGCTCAAAGATACGAAACAGTTCTTACAGACCTTGGAATCTATGAGAATCTTGGAGGATGACCTATTGGTAACAGCAGATGTATCTGCTTTATATACAATAATCCCCCATGCAGAAGCCCTCAGGACTGTAGCACAGGCACTTAATGTATACACTGAACTTAAACAAGAACAAATCCATTTTATTACACAGTTGTTGGAATTCTCACTCACCCACAATTACTTCTGGTACGGGAATCAATTTTACTTGCAGACCCTCGGATGTGCAATGGGGGCCAAATATGCACCCAGTGTGGCGAATATATTTATGGATGACTGGGAGTTGGGGGTACTAGCCTGTCCTCAAAGTAACCATGTGGTATCATGGCGAAGGTATATAGACGACTTGGTGTGGGTCTGGAGAGGGAATGACTCACAACTAAAGGAGTATATAGAATGGCTGAATGGCAATAACAGGGGCATTGTACTGACAGCCAAATGGGACAAACAACAGATTGATTTTTTGGATGTAGTCGTCTATAAAGACAGGGACAGGCTTGGCACCCGCACGTTTTTCAAGAAAACGGATAGGAATGCGTACATTCCAATTAAGAGCTGTCACCACAACAACTGGCTAAGTGGAATACCTAGAGGCCAATTTACCAGGGTGAGGAGAAACTGTACCAACATCTCTGATTATGAGGACCAAGCAGAAATGCTCCTCCATAGATTTGTCAATAAGGGGTACCAGGAACCCCCGTTGAGACAAGAGATTCAAAGAATCAAGGCTCTCAATAGAGAAGAAATACTAAGGGACAAAGAAAAAGTCCCCAACAACGGTGAATATGATTTTGCAGTGTGCCTGGAGTACAATATGCAGCACAAGGAAGTGGAGCAGATCATCAAGAGATATTGGGGGCTCTTGAGAAATGATCCAGTTTTAAAAGTGAAAATACCCACTCAACCCAAATTTATATATAGGAGGGCTAGTAATTTACAAAGAAGCCTAGTAAAAACCTGCATTGATGAACCCGCAGTCACAAATAGAACTGACATATGCGGACAGAAGGGATTCTTTCCCTGCAGACAATGTAACCCATGTTTGGTGGCACAAACCTGCAGGAGGACTGCAAATGTATCATATGTGACAGGAGAGAGCTTTCCCATTCGGGAATTTATCACATGTGGGAGCACCCATGTAGTTTATTTAATATGGTGCCCATGTGGCTTCCAATATATAGGAAGGACGAAAAGGCAGCTAAAATCACGAATAAATGAGCATGTGAATAACATCAAAAAAGGCTTTAAAAACCACAGTGTCTCCAGGCATTTTGCTGAAAGGCATGGTTGTGACCCAGGACTGATGCACTTCAGTGCTCTGCAAAAAAACTTACCACTAGATGGCGAGGATGCCACAAAGTACGTGAAATTTCAAAAATGGAAACGAAATGGATCTTTCAAATGCATACCATGAGACCGGGGGGTTTGAATGTGGAGCTCGACCTCAACTGTTTTATTGCAGACGACTAACGGAATAATAGGCATAGGGAGTATAGCAAATATTCAATATACATATCATTATACACAGATTTAGGGTAGTAATATTTAGGAACTATACACTAGGGGAGTTATAATGAAGTTAACCATTTCACATACCGATATATTGGGCACATGATGGATATCTGCTTTGATACGAGGACTATGTACCGGTATAGGTGCTGGAATTCGTGACATCTATCTATGCTCTATAGGCTATAATTAGGGGAACAATTTTACGGGGGAGGAGGGTTAAATTGCAATTTAACACAATCATTAACATTAACACCAAGCACTGGTATATGTCACCAATTTATGCACATAGGCTATGGCCACACTATATTTAGGATCTATAGTTAGGGTAGCTGCAATATGCTTGCACGGATAGGGTGTAGTTTAATATTGGGTGTGGTCCGTTCTTGTATATAGTTATGTTGAGAGATATGTAAATATTGGGGATATTCCACTATCATCTATTATATGAGGTCGCGTATTGTAAGCTCATGTTGAGCAATACATCTGTATGAATGGGTTAGAATGGTGTTGGGTATGTGGCAGATTCCCAAGGTCGAGGTATATGAACAAATGGGATTTATTGTAGGTTTTACTATAAAATAGGGTCATGATTTATCAATTACTAAGTGGTGGTATTGCTGGACCTGGGCGTGTGCCACATGCCCAGAACCTGATGATTAGTTAAATGTATTGATAATATGGAATATGCTAAATAGAATGGTGGGGAATTGAGGCGTTCGATTCACTATTCAGGATGGGAGGTGCTGTCCAGGATGCAAAGGACTAATACTCAATACGTGGGTAAAATGCATTGGTGGGAGTGAAATCGCCCGCTTTGAAGATAAATGTCTGTGCATAGCCATGATATTAGTTAGAATCTTGGGGAGGTCTATTCATGAAAGTGTAGTGTGATTTAAATATATTTTAAATTATTTAGCAGCCTGGCGGAAGGTACTGGCAAACGTGGGACAGTAGCGCCCAGTTAGAGGAAGTAATTTGCATACAGCAAGGTTCATAGCGTCTCGCTGCCGACGCCTGGGCGAGCCCCTGATGAGTCATCATTGACGAAACCGGTAGGGTGTGGCCTCAGGTGCGGCGGCAGCAGAGACGCAGATGGGAGAGAGCGGCCGAGGATTTTACACTTTGATATGCGCATGATCTTTTTACACTTGTGAGTGCAATTTTATCTTTTTATATGTCTTAATAAAACGGAGTTATGCTATGGAGGCATTTGTTCTGAGTTTTTAAGGAAGGAAAAAACTGGTGGAAAGCGGAAGTCCGTATGGCGGTATCTGAATGACACCCAAGCGTTTTTGCTGATCTGGAAACAGTCAGCCTTTGAATCTGGTGAGCGTTTAGATGTTCTGTGTTGGTGGTGTGTATACGGACACAGTGTGCTGGCACAGAGGTGCTCACTGGTGGAGGGTGTCACTCGATAGCATTGCCTTAACTGGATTACACTATGTGCTTTCTTCTTGTACTGTTTGAGTCCAATATAGAATGAAGCTGATGAGGAGAGCTAATGCCTGGATCTGTAATAAGCGTGATTGCTGATATTCTGCTATCAGCCATTGGACATCGGTGAGAGTATAACTACTAACTGTGGAACTGTGTGTTATCTGAAAACCTGGAATTCAGTGGGGATTATATGCTGGACTCTAGAGCAGATTGTGCAGACAAGGGAAAATTGGACTGTGTTCAATCTAATATCAGTTGCATGATTGTTATATGATACTGTATTCTATATATTTTGCTGAAGTACTGAGGAAGGGTACATTGAGCCACAATCCCAGTTGTTCCCACGCAGTTGGAGCGCTGTACACATTATAATATATTATATATACCGTATATCTGTGCCACATAGTGGGAGCGCTGTACGCACACAAAAAAGGTATCAATTTTGTTGCTCGTCTCTGCACCGGCTCTAAAACTGCAATATCTTTTTTGTAATGTGGTGCCCAGAACTGAATTCCATATTCCAGATGTGGCCTTACTAGAGAGTTAAACAGTGGCAATATTATGCTTGCATCTCGAGTTTTTATTTCCCTTTTAATGCATCCCAAAATTTTGTTAGCTTTAGCTGCAGCGGCTTGGCATTGAGTACGATTATTTAACTTGCCGATGAGTACTCCTAAGTCCTTCTCCAAGTTTGATGTCCCCAACTGTATACCATTTATTTTGTATGGTTCTAGACCATTGGTACAACCAAAATGCATGACTTAACATTTTTCAACATTGAATTTCATCTGCCATTTATGTGCCCATATAGCCATCCTATCCAGATCCTGTTGCAATGACACTATCTTCCTGAGAGTTGATGATTCTGCACAATTTTATATCATCTGCAAAAATAGCAACATTGCTCACTACTGCATCTACTAGGTCATTAATAAATAAATTGAAGAGCACTGGACCCAGTACAGACCCCTGTGGGACCCCACTGCTAACAGTCTCCCATTTTGAGTACGATCCATTGACCACAACTCTTTGTTTTCTGTCCATTAGCCAGTTCCCTATCCATGCACACAGACTCTTCCCCAGTCCTTGCATCCTCAACTTTTGCACCAGACTTTTGTGGGGAACAGTGTCGAAGGCCCTTGCAAAGTCCAAGTATATCACATCTACAGCATTCCCAATATCCATATTAGCATTCACTACCTCATAAAAGCTGAGCATGTTAGTCAAACAGGAGAGAAATGAGAAATAAGATTATTTTCTACTATGAAGTCATGTATAGTATCTCTTAGTAACCCCTCAAATAGTTTGCATACAACTGATAAGCTTACAGGTCTATAATTTCCTGGATCTGATTTTTTGCCCTTCTTAAATAATGGGAAAACGTGGGCTGTACGCCAGTCCACTGGGATTCTGCCAGTTGAAAGAGTCACAAAAGATAAAGGGGTTTATCTATAACTGAACTTAATTCCCTTAGGACCCGAGGATGCATGCCATCCGGGCCAGGTGCCTTGTCTATTTTTAATTTATTTAGTCTTGCCTTCACTTCTTCCTGCGTTAAGTATTTAATAATACAGTTAGAAGATTGAGACTCTTCTGCCTCTGTAATTTGCAACAGTGCTGTTTCCTTTGTGAAGACAGAAGCAAAGAAAGCATTTAATAACTGCCTTACCTTGGTCATCCACCATTGAGTGCCCACCCTCATCCTTTAGGAGTCCTATACAATCAACCTTTCTTTTTTTAGAGTTGATATACTTGTAAAACTTTTTTGGGTTAGATTTGATATCCCTAGCGATTTGATTTTCAGCTTCGATCTTTGCCAGCCTAATTTTTTTTTCACAATTTTTATTGCACTCCTTATAATTGCTTAGTGCAGCCTTTGTCCCCTCCTGTTTTAGGACCTTATAGGCATTCTTTTCACTCTTCATTTTATCCCTAACCTTTCCATTCATCCATAGAGGCCTTTTTTTATTCCTAGACATTTTGTTTCCATATGGGATATACATACTACAATATTGATTGAGAACTAGTTTAAAAGCTTGCCATTTCCCTTCAGTGTCCTCCCCTTGTAGTACATTATCCCAGTTCACCAAACTTAGTGCCTGCCTAATTTGATTGAACTTTGCTTTTTTAAAACTCATAGTTTTAGTGGTCCCGCTGCCCCGTGGCCTATCAGTCACCAGATCAAACGTTATCATGTTGTGTTCACTATTTCCCAAATGTTCTTGAACATGCACATTTGATACATTATCTGGTCTATTAGAAATGATCAGATCCAGTAACGCATTCCCCCTAGTTGGTTCCGTTACCATTTGAGTCAAGTAATTATCCTGTAGTGCTGCCAGAAATCTGCTGCTTTCACCAGAATGGGTAGCCTCAATACCCCAGTCAATGTCTGGAAAGTTGAAGTTGCCCATAACTATGACCTCATTTTTACTTGCAGCTTTTTCAATCTGCTGTACTAATCGCAGTTCTGCAGCTTCATTAATATGAGGTGGTCTGTAGCACACCCCAATAAGCAATTGGCAACTTTTATTTCCACCATAAATATTTACCCAAACGGACTCCACTTCTTCGCAATCTTCTTCCATCTCATCGTTGAGGACAGCTGTAAAAGAATTCTTAACAAAGAGACAAACCCCTCCACCTTTTTTCCCTGTTCTATCCCTCCTAAACACATTGTATCCTTTTAAATTAGCTATCCAGTCATGGCTTTCATCCATACATGTCTCGGTTATTCCCACAATGTCATAGCCTTTGTCATTCAGAATGAACTCGTCTATTTTATTTGCAAGGCTCCGAGCATTGGTTACCATGCACTTTATATTTTTACCACCACATTTACCAATTTCGTTTACATGAAATGGGCTACTTGAAATTTTACCAACCTCCTTAATCTTTACACTGTCTCCACCCCCCTCTCCACCCCCCATAATGTTAGGCTCCCACTGTCTTTTTACCTTATCTTGTCTACATATTGAGACTTTATCCTCCCGCCTCCCCCCAGATCCTAGTTTAAAATCTCCTCCAACCGTTTAGCCATCTTCTCCCCCAATGCAGCTGCACCCTCCCCATTAAGGTGCAGCCCATCCCTGCTGTAGAACCTGTAGCCGACTGCAAAGTCTGCCAAGTTCTTCAGGAACCCAAACCTTCCTTCCTACAACCAATTTCTCAGCCACTTATTTAACTCCCTAAGCTCCTATTGTCGCCATACATTGTGATAGGGACATAATTTAAATGGTGTAATACCCGGGACTATTAGGCAAATACAATACGTGAGTTTTAATTATTGAGGCATGTATTTTAAAACTATAATGGGCGAAAACTGAGAAATGATTTTTTTCCGTTTTTTCTAATTCTTCCTGTTAAAATGCATTTACAGTAAAGTAGCTCTTAGCAAAATGTACCACCCAAAGAAAGCCTAATTGGTGGCGGAAAAACAAGATATAGATCCGTTCATTGTGCTAAGTAGTAATAAAGTTATAGGCGAATGCTTGGATGCATAAAGTGAAACAAGACTGAGGGCTGAAGTGGTTCACTGGTGACGCGCGCTTCCCCCGGCAACTGGCTCCGCCCACCCGCGACAACAACCCGCCGGCGGGTTGTTAACCCCATCATCGCCGCATGCAAAGCGTATAATACGCTTTGTAATGTATACAAAGCGTATTATACAGGCTGCCTCCTGCCCTGGTGGTCCCAGTGTCCGAGGGACCACCAGGGCAGGCTCCAGCCACCCTAGTCTGCACCCAAACACACTGATCTGCCCCCCTGCCCCCTGATCGCCCACAGCACCCCTCAGACCACTGTTTGCACCCAATCACCCCCCTAATCACCCATCAATCACTCCCTGTCACTATCTGTCAACGCTATTTTTTTTTTACTGCCCTAAACTGCCCCCTGGGAGCTCCTGATCACCCCCCCCACCCCTCAGATTCTCCCCAGACCCCCCCCCCCCCTGTGTACTGTATGCATCTATCCCCTCTGTAATAACCCACTGATCACCTGTCAATCACCCATCAATCACCCCCTGTCACCACATGCCACTGCCACCCATTAATCAGCCCCTAACCTGCCCCTTGCGGGCAATCTGATCACCCACACCATCAGATCGCCCGCAGACCGCCATCAGATCACCTTCCAAGTGCATTGTTTACATCTGTTCTCTCCTCTAAACACCCACTAATTACCCATCAATCACACCCCATCACCACCTGTCACTGTTACCCATCAGATTAGACCCTAATCTTCCTTTTGCGGGCACCCAATTAACCACCCACACGCTCAGATTGCCCTCAGACCCCCCCCCCCCCCCTTATCAATTCGCCAGTGCATTATTCACATCTGTTCTTCCCTGTAATAACCCACTGATCACCTGTCAATCACCCCGTCACTGCCACCCATCAATCAGCCCCTAACCTGCCCCTTGCGGGCAAATCTGATCACCCACCGACACCATCAGATCGCCGGCAGACCCGCCGGCAGATCACCTCCCAAGTGCATTGTTTACATCTGTTCTCTCTTCTAAACACCCACTAATTACCCATCAATCACGCCCTGTCACTGCTACCCATCAGATCAGACCCCTATCTGCCCCTTGGGCACCCAATCACCCGCCCACACCCTCAGAACGCCCTCAGACCCCAGCCCTGATCACCTCGCCAGTGCATTGCTTGCATCTATTCCCCCCTCTAATCACACCTTGAGACACCCATCAATCATCTCCTGTCACCACCTGTCACCCCCTAGCACACCTACCCATTAGATCAGGCCGTAATTTGCCCCATGTGGTCTCCTGATCACTCAGCCAAACCCTCAGATCCCCCACAGACCCCCTTCCGATCACCTCCCCAGTGCATTGATTGCATCTATTTTCCCCTCTAATCACCCCCTGAGACACCCATCAATCACCTCCTGTCACCCCCCCACTCCTATCCATCAGATCAGGCCCCACTCCTATCCATCAGATCAGGCCCAATACAACCTGTCATCTAAGAGGCCACCCTGCTTATGACCGGTTCCACAAAATTCGCCCCCTCATAGACCACCCGTCATCAAAATTTGCAGAGGCTTATACCCCTGAACGGAATACCTTGGGGTGTCTTCTTTCTAAAATGGGGTCACATGTGGGGTTCCTGTACTGCCCTGGCATTTTAGGGGCCCTAAACCGTGAGTAGTCTAGAAACCAAATGCCTCAAAATGACCTGTGAATAGGACGTTGGGCTCCTTAGCGCACCTAGGCTGCAAAAAAGTGTCACACATGTGGTATAGCGGTACTCAGGAGAAGTAGTATAATGTGTTTTGGGATGTATTTTTACACATACCCATGCTGGGTGGAAGAAATATCTCTGTAAATGACAATTTTTTTTTTTTATTTTTTTTTTACACAATTGTCCATTTTCAGCTATTTCTCCCATCTAGCATGGGTATGTGTAAAAATATACCCCAAAACACATTATACTACTTCTCCTGAGTACAGCGATACCACGTGTGACACTTTTTTGCAGCCTAGGTGCGCTAAGGAGCCCAACGTCCTATTCACAGGTCATTTTGCGGCAATTGGTTTCTAGACTAAAATGCCAGGGCAGTGTAGGAACCCCATAAGTGACCCCATTTTAGAAAGAAGACACCCCAAGGTATTCAGTTAGTAGTATGGTGAGTTCAGTGGAAAATGACACTGTGGAAAAAAAAAAATCAATTTCCGCTAAATCTTCAATGAACTTCCCATTATTTATTTTATTTATTTAGGTCTTTATATAGCGCCGACATATTACGCAGTGCTGTACAGAGTATATTGTCTTGTCACTAACTGTCCCTCAGAGGGGCTCACAATCTAGTCCCTACTATGGTCATATGTATGTATCGTGTAGTGCATGTATGGTCTAGGGCCAATTTTTTGGGGGTAAGCCAATTAACTTATCTGTATGTTTTTGGGATGTGAGAGGAAACCGGAGTGCCCGGAGGAAACCCACGCAGATCCGGGGCGAACATACAAACTCCTTGCAGATGTTGACCTGACTGGGATTCGAACCGGGGACCTAGCGCTTGCAAGGCGAGTGCGCTAACCACTATGCCACCGTGCGGCCCAAAGTCCAATGAGTACCTTTAGGATTTCACAGGTCATTTTAAAAAATTTGGTTTCAAGACTACTCCTCACGGTTTAGGGCCCCTAAAATGCCAGGGCAGTATAGGAACCCCACAAGTGACTCCATTTTAGAAAGAAGACACCCCAAGGTATTCCGTTGGGGGTATGGTGAGTTCTTAGAAGATTTTATTTTTTGTCACAAGTTAGCGGAAATTGATTTTTATTTGTTTTTTTTCCCAAAGTGTCAATTTCCGCTAACTTGTGACAAAAAAAAATCTTCTATGAACTCACCATACTCCTAACAGAATACCCTGTGGTGTTGTCTTTCTAAAATTGGGTCACTTATGGGGTTCCTAAACTGCCCTGGCATTTTAGGGGTCTTAAACCTGAAACCAAAGGTCTCAAAACGACCTGTGAAATCCTAAAGGTACTCATTGGACTTTGGGCCCCTTCTCGCAGTTAGGGTGCAAAAAAAGTGCCACACGTGGTATCGCTGTACTCAGGAGAAGTAGTATAATGTGTTTTGGGGTGTATTTGTACACATACCCATGCTGGGTGGGAGAAATCTCTCTGTAAATGAACAATCAAAACATTGTCATTTACAGAGATATTTCTCCCACCCAGAAAATACACCCCAAAACACATTATACTACTTCTCCTGAGTACAGCAATACCACGTGTTGCACTTTTTTTGCAGCCTAACTGCGCTAAGGGGCCCAAAGTCCAATGAGCACCTTTAGGCTTTACAGGGGTGCTTACAATTTAGCACCCCAAAAAATGCCAGGACAGTAAACACCCCACAAATGACCCCATTTTGGAAAGTAGACACTTCAAGGTATTCAGAGAGGGGCATGGTGAGTCCGTGGCAGATTTCATTTTTTTTTTTGTCACAAGTTAGCAGAAATGGAAACTTTTTTTTATTTTTTGTCTCAAAGTGTCATTTTCCGCTAACTTGTGACAAAAAAATAAAATCTTCTATGAACTCACCATGCCTCTCCATGAATACTTTGGGATGTGTTCTTTCCAAAATGGGGTCATTTGGGGGGTATTTATACTATCCTGGAATTTTAGCACCTCATGAAACATGACAGGTGCTCAGAAAAGTCGGAGATGCTTCAAAATGGGAAAATTCACTTTTTGCACCATAGTTTGTAAACGCTATAACTTCTACCCAAACCAATAAATATACACTGAATGGGTTTTTTTTTATCAAAGACATGTAGCACAATAAATTTGGACAAAAATGTAAACAAAAATTTTACTTTATTTGACAAATTTTATCACAGAAAGTTAAAAAACTTTTTGACTAAATTCATGTCTTTTTTGATGAATATAATAAAAACTAAAAATCGCAGCAGCAATCAAATAGCACCAAAAGAAAGCTGTATTAGTGACAAGAAAAGGATGGAAAATTCATTTAGATAGTAGGTTGTATGACCGAGCAATAAACCGTGAAATCTGCAGTGGTCTGAATGGAAAAAAAGGCTCTGGTCCTTAAAGAGTAACTGTTAGCCCCCAAAGTGAAATTTAAATCTGTACAGCAATGTTTTATTTAGTATTAAACTGATCAAAAAAGCCAATGCAGAACTTAAAAATCTATATAATTTTGCTACTATGTAGCCTTTTCCCCAAGCTAACGACGCAAAGCCGCATATCAGATACTATTGACGAGCATGCAGAGCATGCCTATGTCTGCCCTCTCCCCCTCTCCCCCCCAGGACCAGGTGCCGATCTATTTGCACCACAAACAGCTGACCGCTCTGACAGGGAGACAGAGCGGAGCACCGCAGAGCAGCCAGCGCCGTGCATCTCTCACATGTGATTCTCTCACATGTGACTCGGCGGCGGCTGCTCTGCGGTGCTCCGGCTGGAAGTGCTGCCGCTCTCTCTCCCTGTCAGAGCGGTCAGCTGTTTGTGGTGCAAATAGATCGGCACCTGGTCCTGGGGGGGGGGAGAGGGGGAGAGGGCAGACATAGGCATGCTCTGCATGCTCGTCAATAGTATCTGATATGCGGCTTTGCGTCGTTAGCTTGGGAAAAAGGCTACATAGTAGCAAAATTATATAGATTTTTAAGTTCTGCATTGGCTTTTTTGATCAGTTTAATACTAAATAAAACATTGCTGTACAGATTTAAATTTCACTTTGGGGGCTAACAGTTACTCTTTAAGGGGTAGAAAGACTGTGGTCCTCAAGTGGTTAAACCTCTTAATGGAAAGACTAGACAAATTTTAGAGGCTTCTAATGCATCCACTTCTCCAGCAAAACCTACCACCTTTCAGAACACCTGGATTACTTGGGATGGCAGAGATTTAAGCTGGATTGGATCTTCCTTGGAAACACCCACTGCTGTACACTGCACACCTTCCCTGAAATTGACCCGAGACTTTAAAGACTTTTGGCCTCTTTGTGCCTGCCCTCTCTCCATCCTGTGAGTAACTTTCATCGATTATCTACAGCATCTATGCTCAATAGACTATATTTTTCTACGTATGTTATATATAATATCTTCAAATGCCTAAACAAGGGACTGTGTTTTCAAATCCATGCTGTTCATCCATACATCTCTAAGGACAATTCAGTCTACACAGGCCCTTTGATCTCTGCAGGATACCAAAGCTGGAGCTGATTAAGTTCACACTGACTCTAAACATGGCCTTTCTCAGCAGGAGCCTTGAGCTGTCTCTTTTGTCCATTCTAATGTGTAAACATCAATATTCAGCAGAGACACTTCTCCCTGTATACCAACCAAGAAATGACAAAACAATTTTACTTAAAGAGGAGCTGTTAGGTATAACGTCTCAGAGAAAAGAAACACATATCAGTAGCTAAAGATTGGCTGTACTTACATTACATATGCATTTCACTGTCCACGTTTGGATTTCACAGAATTTGTATATAGTATATGCAGAGAATGATGCTCCTGACAGCTCATGGCAGGCTCCATGTTTTTCTGTCAAATGTGTCGTCATGTCCTGCCTGCTTCCTGATCACAGAAAAGCTCGTACTGAATAACACAGTGTGCAGTGAATATTAATGAGCCATGTGGCTAGGAACAATAGCTGACTCCTGCAGTGTACTCTGCCCGGAGACTGATTACAAGCTGCTGTAACGTCTCATTAGCAGCCGAGGGGAGGCAATGCTTTGCAGTATAGTATGCGGCTTGTGTCCTGCTTGGGTCTAACAGCTTTACTGATAAGCAAACATCAAAGGTAAGAGAGATTTTTATCTTCACTAATGCCTTTTTGGCTTCCTTCTAAACTGTTTAACACAGGAGAATAGAGGTTTAAATTAGCTTCTGCAGCCTGACAGTTACTCTTTAAGTCTGTTGGAATCTTCAGAAAGACCAAAAGAGGGTCCCGAGGACATGGAAAAAGACATTCATCACTGCAGAACCAAAATAACGAATTATAAGTAACAGCAAAATCCAGCAGAAATGACAGCCACACATCTGGAGACTGTTCCCTCCTGGAGTCCTCAATCACAGACACTGGCTCCCAGGGTTGCCCCATCAAGGCTTTTCTCTGTAATGTCAGATCCATAAAGAACAAAACAGCAATCATACACGATCTAATAGAGTCTTTCGATCTGGCCTGCCTGACTAAGACCTGGCTTTCTGAACCAGTTGGCCCCACCCTGGAGGCCACCTTGCCAATAAGCTATTCCGTGATACACTGCAACAGGAAAGAACGCAGGTGTGGAGGGGTTTCACTTTGCTTTAGATCAGCTTTGCAAATCAGACCACTTACTGTAGGACCTACCAACTCGTTTAAATTCTTTGGGGTTCAACTTTCAGCTGAGAAAAACTAACATTTTCATCCTTTCTAACAAAAGAGATTGCAAATGCAGTTAACAAACCAACCCAACTGTTCTGCACAGTGGAAAAACTGTGCAACCCAGCATGTCAAAAACTTAATATCCAGTCTTCAAAGGATCTCTGTGACCAATTTGCCCATTTCTTCTCAGACAAAGTCTCCGCTATAAGGTCCGCCATCCAACTTACAGCATCTGAACCCAATATAGCGCCGAAGACTATTAGCAGAGACAACGTAATACCTGGGTCAAACTTCAAAGAAATGGATGAAGTAGTCACATCGTGCATCTTCCTTCACCTCCGCCAAACTACCTGTGACCTGGATGCTGGCCCAACACAGTTCATGTTGAACTGCCGCGACCTGTTTGTTCCGGTATTCTTCAAAATTGTAAACTGTTACTTACAATCAGGGATATTTCCTGCTTTACTGAAGGAAGCAATCATCAGACCTCTCCTCAAAAAACCCTCCCTGGACCCAGATGCAATGACCAGCTACAGATCTGTATCTAACCTTCCCTTTCTGGGTAAGCTAATTGAAAAAGCTGTATACTTCCAGCTAGAAGCCAAAATCCTACAAAACAGTTATGACCCATTCCAGTCTGGCTTCAGGAAACACCACAGCACTGAAACTGCCCTCCTCCAAATATGCAACCACCTGCTCATGACAAGAGACAGAGGAGAGTGCTTCATCCTGATACTGCTAGACCTTTCTGCAGCCTTTGATACAGTTGACCATGACATCTTGATAAGCAGACTACAGGAATACTGCGGCATTGATGGCATAGTTCTTCAGTGGTTCCAATCCTTCTTGAGTGGCAGAACCCAAAAAGTGTCTATTGGGACCTTCCTGTCCACCTCCGTACCACTTAAAGAGACACTGAAGCGAAAAAAAAATTATGATATTATGATTTGTATGTGTAGTACAGCTAAGAAATAAAACATTAAGATCAGATACATCAGTCTGATTGTTTCCAGTACAGGAAGAGTTGAGAAACTCCAGTTGTTATCTCTATGCAAACAAGCCATTAAGCTCTCCGACTAAGTTAGTCGTGGAGAGGGCTGTTATCTGACTTATTATCTCAACTGTAAGTGAACTGTTTACTTTTTCTCTGCTAGAGGAGAGGTCATTACTTCACAGACTGCTCTGAAAGAATCATTTTGAATGCTGAGTGTTGTGTAATCTGCACATATTATAGAATGATGCAATGTTAGAAAAAACACTATATACCTGAAAATAAAAGTATGAGAATATTTTCTTTGCTGCTAATCTTCTAGTAATTATTCATAGTACACAACCAATTCACTATATCATATTTTTTTTTCGCTTCAGTGTCTCTTTAACCACTTAAAGGACTTACGAGCTGAAATTAAAAAAAAAAGTTAATTACCTTAGTGCACTATTAGACCTCCGTGTAGATGAGCTGTGCCTCCCTTGTACTTTGCAGACCCTCTGTTATCTTAATCCTGTTATCATTACAGGCCCCGACCCAGCCCAGGGTCGCCTTATCTCTGGGGACTACAATCGCCGCTTTAAAATCCCTCTGCCTGCTTAGATCAAACAGACGTTGCTGCTTAGGATTCCAGCCCTGCTCGCAGCCCATCGTCACTCCGTACACTGACTCATACGTCATGTGGGCGTCACCACATGACTGCCCACATGACTGACTTTACTTCAAGCCAGCCGCCCCCCTCAGCACAGAATAGGAACGCTGAGAGAGCAAGGAAGTAACCTAGTAACAGCATTTGTTTACAGGACATTTGCAATGTAAGTAATTGAATTCAAAATCATTTATAATTGATGGGGGACACTTTTATAATCATGTAAAATAGCGTGGCAACATTTATTTATGAAAAAAAAAAAAAAAAAGATGCAGTGATTAATTTAAAGGGGCCAACACCCTAATGTAAATAAATGAATGAATAGCAGTATTTTTTTTTTTAACAGTAAAAAGCAGCATGCCTTGGTAATTTAAATTAATCATGAACATAGAAACTGCACAGTAATGGGAAATTGATCTTTCGCAAAATGATTTTGCTGAATTATAATCACAAATATTTCTATTGATGCCTGCAATGATATATATTTCTTGTATGTATAGTAGTCAATTAGCTTTTCTCTCATCACGCTGCATAAAGGCTAATCATTTTTAGTGCAGATGTGATAAGATGATAAGATAAGATGAGATAATTTTAATATTCACAGTGGTTCAACAATTGCGTATTTACGATTTTTATTATATTTCTTTTGTATGTTTTCATTCCTATGCAATTATCATAAAGGGAAACAATATTTGAAAAATACTCATATTCACAGAGAAGCATAGCATTTGGAACACTCCCCTACATGCCATCGCCATCACATGGACACCAACTGGTAGCTATACTCACCTACAAGCCAGCTCCCAGGAGCTGCAGGCCACCACTGTTAGCTATACTTACCCACATGCTATACTCACCTACATGCTATCTCGCAAGAGCTGCAGGCAGGGCCGGGCCGAGGCATAGGCTGGAGAGGCTCCAGCCTCAGGGCGCAGTGTAGGAGGGGGCGCAGAATTCATTCAGCTGTCATTCCTAATTGTGTTTGAAGCAGAAAGAAATAAGAAAAGGGGATACATGGCAGTGACTGCAAGCCACATAACTAGATATTAAGGTGTTGGGGAGGTTGTGGGCCCTGTGGCGCCTCTTAGTCTAATAGCAATCAGTGTGTGACGGCTGGGGTGGGAAGGATGGAGGGGCGCACTTTGGTGTCTCAGCCTTGGGTGCTGGAGGACCTTGTCCCGGCTCTGGCTGCAGGCCACTACTGCCAAATGGTCACCCACCGGTAGCTATACTCACCTACATGTCATCTCGCCAGAGCTGCAGAGCTACATTGCCACATGGTCACTCACTGGTAGCTATACTCACCTACATGCAATCTCACCAGAGCTGCAGCCCTTGACTGCCACATGGTAACCCACTGGTAGCTATACTCACCTTCATGCCACCTCGCCAGAGCTGCAGGCTCAATCAGTAAAGAAATTAATTCCAGCAAGCTATTCAGTCAACTAATCAGACATTTAATTTTTTTTTACCAGGATTGCACTTTTATTTAGCTTTCCTGTATGACAAGAAGACACAGACACCCTAGGGGAAGAGGGAAATAAAGGTGAAAGGGCTGGTGTCAACCAAGAGGGCTTCTGAGCGTTTTTCAAATCAACAGTGATTTGAAAAGCGATTGGCTAATGTTACCCTATGACGGTGTTCGCACCGCAGTGTCATGAATTTTTTCAAAATTGCAAACACACTGCATGTAGCATTTTTTGGGAGCGATTCGTTCAAAAATCGCTTCACAAAATCGCACTCATAAATTGCTAGTGATTGCTATTGTAATTTTGGTGTGCACTAGCCCAGAGAGAGGAGGAGGGGAGAGAAATCGAGAATAGCCTGAGATAGAGCAGATAGCTCATCTGTATTGCAGTCCCACATCACACAGAGGCTACTTGCTTGTAATAGGACTCCTGTCCCTGCCAGTCTCTCACACAAGTCAGTAAGCAGCCTTCCTGGAGTCTAGGGACTGTCAAAAACTTTTCAACTTGTACAATGCCTTATCTACACATGCAGTCATTATAACAATGGGAAAAGATGAGACAGATGTTTTTCCACAGACCCTCCAGGCAAGCTCTGCATCATGCTGTGTATATTTACCAGCTTGCCTGTCCTCTAATTGCACTTTTATCAGCTAGCCCAGTGTTTGATATTGCCTTACAACAACAAACCTGAATACACCAGACACCAGACTGGCCCTAAATCACTGAATGAAAGGTGGCCTGGGGGAGCAGAGGACAAAGGCCCTGTGTTAAGCTTGGGGGTGTAATCTCCACAGTCAGCATACAACACATAAGCTGACGTGAAGGAGGTACACACACCAGCACAAGGGATCAGGATATCCCCAGTTTAGTGGAGGAGAGGACTGACTCCAATAGGAGATTGTGGTGCACAGAGCCGGTGCAGATCTGAACAGCCACAAACACTTTCGTAACAACGTCTCAGCGCAAAGTAGCGCTGAGCGCATAAACCAGGACTGAGGAGATCAGGACAGGTAGACAGAATGAACGCTTGCCAGCCAGCGACCACTCAGCGACAGCAAGCGTCCAAAACCAGACAGACTGGAATGAGGCAGCCAATGCGTTGCGGCGATGGCGTGCCTCACAAAGACAGGACAGGAGAGACAGGAAATAGCAGGATCGAGACAGATGAACGTAACACAGATAAATATACAATAAGTATGTTTTCCTAGCGTATTACAATTACAGCTATCAATGAAACTATTCGTAACGTCTGACTAACATATGTATATATTGGCAATGAACCGATATATGACATAAGCAGGAACTCTGACTAAGACTGAAGTAATACAGGGAACAGGACTCAGAAGGATTCGCTATCTCTTCGCAGAGATGAACGCAATCCACAAACAGGACCAGGAACAGGATTCAGAAGGATTCGTTATCTCTTCGCAGAGATGAACGCAATCCACAAACAGGACCAGGAACAGGATAACTAGCTCAGCACGGGTGTTCACGATACGCGCAAACTACCAAAACGTGCTGGAAAACTGACTAACTGAACACAGGAAATAAACAGTTCGTGTACGTATATATCAGCAACACTGATATATCAACGTAACACGGATACAAGGAAAATAACAAAATGCGCAAGTATGCGTATATATTGGCGATGAACCAATATATGACACAAGACAAGCAAGTAACAACTTCTAGAACAAGAGCAGAACTAGGAGGACTCGCTGACCCCTTCGCAGGAGTCAGCGCAGTCCACACGGACCAGGAACGAGGTGGGGCACGAGCAGAGTAACAGATAGAGTCTGAAACTATGATAGCCCATGAGGCATTGCAGGAAGCAGTTCTTTATACTTAGGTCATCCAATGGGAGCAGACCTGCAGATTCCCACACAAGTGAATGGTAATTAATCACAGGCTGATAGCAGGAAAAGGCAGACAATGATATGCAGCCTGCAGGAAAGGGACCGCCCCTCCACTGCAGCAGACAATGTTTGTTTACACAAAAGCATATTAAACTGTCATAAACTTCAGAGCGACTGCAGATGGAATCAGCAACTAGTTTAAGTGCAAACCAAACTATGCAAGCAAATGCATGTAATGACATTAGAACTGCTTGGTTTGCAATACCAGTGCAGTCAGCAGTAAACGCTGCAGAAGCGATCATAACAGTACCCCCTCCCTTAAACGCGGCCTCTGGACGCCTATGAAAACTGACATATTTCTCCTGAACCACCCAAACCAAAAAATCAGAAGTGGGAAATCCAGCAAACTGATCTGACTGAAAATTCATGAAGGTCGGATCCGTCCGACAAAACCAAATTCCCGAATCAGTCTCACCAAAACTAGACCAATTGGAACCAGAACCTACCGAACCATGCCCGTCAGCACTACAAGCCTCAGTGTGACACCCATCAGAACCACGACTTCCAGAAAACAACCCCAAGAAACTCTCTGCGCGATACCCACCGCCTTCCAAGGACTGTCCAAAAACGCCAAAGCCTTTGCAATGCCCACCGGAACTGTCCCTACCAACACAAAACCCACCGTTGAACCAGTCCAAGGTACCAGGACAAGTTTCCTCAGAGATCTCCCAGAACACTTGGAAGCTCCAAAGAGATCCCCACAGGTCAGAACGCCCCTTAGGCTCACATGGAGAACTATCAAGAACCCCTATGGAACCCAGGGCAACTCCAGAGTCAGGGTCACAAGGACAAACATCAAGATCAGGGCTTTTAGGGACCAGAACCATCTCCGGGCATGCAGGCCAACCGGCAACATCAGAACATGTCTCCACTAGGGAAGCACGTGAGCACGCTAACACAGACACATCTGGGCAGTCTGGCATACGAAGCACATCTGGGCACACCGGCACAAGAGAAACCTCTGGGCATGTCAAGGAACTGCGAACCTCAAAGTCAGTCAAGACAGGACCGAAACCAGAACTGGGCAAAAAAAATTCATCATGACTAGACTTCATAGTTACTGGATTCTCACTAAAAACTGCAGGATCAGACTTAGATGTCGCTGATTCCAGCAGGGTTATTAACAAATCATGTTCAGGGGCATTTACAAGACAGGGCAAATCTTCTGATGTATGCACTGAACTAGACAGGGTTCCCATAGCTTCTTCTGGACTAGACAGAGACTCATCAAATACACTGGACTGGAGCTCATGAAGGGCTGCAAAACAAGTCAATATTGCAGCAATCCCCACTGAACTAGGCAAAACTGAGTAACTCACTGGACAGGAAGGGGGCTCTGGAACTTCTGCCACACCGGCCAGAGAACCAGAATTTTCCAGGATACAGGGCTGGGTTTCAGAAACACTCATTAACCCGGACTGAAATTCTGAGATTTCTATTATTTTTTCCAGCGAGTCAGAATTATCCATGTTACAGGGCAAGACTTTTGAAACATTCAGAGGACAGGGCTGGAGTTCCTCGGCTGTTACAACACTGGAGAGGGACTCAACAACATTGGTTAAATCAGACTGTGTACAGGGCAAGGTATCTAACACACTTGCTGACGAGGACAATATTTCAATGGCTTCTGCTTCGCTGGGCAGAAATTCATCAAGTTTTATTAGAGCAGACTGTAATTCCAAAACAGCTGCTAGACAAGTGAATATTACTGCAACACCAACTGAGGTAAGCAGTGCTTCAGCCTCCTCTGCTAAAGGGTTTAAAGTATCCAAAGTACTGGGTGAAGCATAAGACTCTGCGACCACAGCTTCACTGGACAGGATCACTGAACAGTCCATATTGCAGGGCAAAACCATGGAAGCACCTGCTGGACAGCATAATGATTCTGTGACCTGAGTTTCATTGGAGAGATCTACTGCACAATTCATGGTACAGGGCAAATTTATTGGAAAATTTTCTGAACAAGGTAATAATTCTGTGATTTCAGGTTCACATAACAGATGCTCTGAGCTATTCACGAAACTAGAGCGAGGTGTAGAAACAGGAAGATCAAGACACAATGTTTGCGCATCTGAATCACCATTCATTTGTAAAATTGGAAAATTCAGATGCTGGGGTTCTGAGTTTACTAGACAGGATTGCTGGGACTCGGAAACTGATGTAGTGCATCTATTGGCATCTGCTGGATCAGACAGGAGTTGAACTTTATTAACACAGGTAATTTCTGCAGAAGTGTTTGCAGAGACAGGCAAGATTTTTCTGGTGTCTGTTTCACTAAACAAAGAGTCATGAGTACTGGCTAGGCTGGACTCGAAAGTCAGCAGGACCTCTGGGTCCTCTGCTGAGAAATTTGTGCAGGGCAAGATTAAGGAAGTATTAGTAATTTCTGTCTTACTGGGAAGTAACACTGAGTTATCCATGGTACAGGGTGGAATTACAGGAACTTCAATTTCACACAAAAGGAGCTCAGAATCACTCGCTGAATCAGCCAAAGGTGCTGAAGCAGGCGAGTCCTCAGGAACTGAGGAAGTGGAACAATCTCCACTTGACAGTGTGTCTTCCCTGGTATCAACTGATTGAATTGCATAAAAATCGTCCAGAATCATTCTCCACACATCGATCAATGGAGCCACAAAGTCATACCCACACACACCAGTTTTTATTAGGTTATAAGCAGACTTAATGCATGCATTCAATACTAATTCACTTTTTGCACTGTAAAACTGACAAAATGAACTTGCATCTTTCTTCCATTCATAGACCAGAGCTTCCATCTCTCCTTTCTCAAATGGAGGATCCCATGCATATTTAACAGCTGAGCATTCCGGCTGATCATAGTTTGCAAATGTGTTAGTGGCAGAAACATACATTGGGTTATTTAGCAGGTGATTGGCCGATTTCTTATTCCTAAGGATCTCCAATACCTGTAGCAAGTATTGAACTGTAGTGTATGCAAATTTCCCTTGCTGCACGAATAAATTGATCTGTTCAATACTCTGTAATATATCTTCATAATCATATTCAGATAATTCATTTAAACAAGAACCTTTATTTTCCCTGGCTAGCAATGAAAGTTCATTAGTAGTTTCATAGGTCCATTTGACTCCCCTGAATGGTGACTGAATTTCATTATCTGCTAATGGTGGAGTCTCGTTACAGATCTGATGCGCAGTCGCCAAGGGCAACGACTCCGCTGATTGTAACGCTTTTCTTTTGGAGCGTTTACGTTTGGCTTTAGACCCTGCTGCCTTAGCAGAAGAAAAGTTATCAGAACAATTATCTGCTTGTTGATTATTTTTGTAGGCAGTAGAAGGAGCAGCTGATTGACAAGCTGCCAGGAGCTTATCAAAAGGGCTAGGCAAATCGGTTTTGCGCAGCCAGTTATGGATCACAAACGCTAGAAATTCCAGTGGTCTTTCTTTTAAATTGGTATGATCCAAGACATCGTAGGCCCACTGAAACAATCTTCCCTTAAATAAAACATAAACTAGCTGGGGGGCCCACGTTGAAACAGGAGTAGCCTGGAGCTCAGGATTGGCCAGGAACCTGGCACATTCAGAAAAAAACTCATTTTCTGTTTCAGAATTGAGCTTCTCAAATTTCTTAAAGGAACAGGAACCATAACAAACAGTGTCATTTTTGCTGGGAACCCCCCCCACAATGGGGATTGGTAATGGGGCTATCATAATGTTAAGCTTGGGGGTGTAATCTCCACAGTCAGCATACAACACATAAGCTGACGTGAAGGAGGTACACACACCAGCACAAGGGATCAGGATATCCCCAGTTTAGTGGAGGAGAGGACTGACTCCAATAGGAGATTGTGGTGCACAGAGCCGGTGCAGATCTGAACAGCCACAAACACTTTCGTAACAACGTCTCAGCGCAAAGTAGCGCTGAGCGCATAAACCAGGACTGAGGAGATCAGGACAGGTAGACAGAATGAACGCTTGCCAGCCAGCGACCACTCAGCGACAGCAAGCGTCCAAAACCAGACAGACTGGAATGAGGCAGCCAATGCGTTGCGGCGATGGCGTGCCTCACAAAGACAGGACAGGAGAGACAGGAAATAGCAGGATCGAGACAGATGAACGTAACACAGATAAATATACAATAAGTATGTTTTCCTAGCGTATTACAATTACAGCTATCAATGAAACTATTCGTAACGTCTGACTAACATATGTATATATTGGCAATGAACCGATATATGACATAAGCAGGAACTCTGACTAAGACTGAAGTAATACAGGGAACAGGACTCAGAAGGATTCGCTATCTCTTCGCAGAGATGAACGCAATCCACAAACAGGACCAGGAACAGGATTCAGAAGGATTCGTTATCTCTTCGCAGAGATGAACGCAATCCACAAACAGGACCAGGAACAGGATAACTAGCTCAGCACGGGTGTTCACGATACGCGCAAACTACCAAAACGTGCTGGAAAACTGACTAACTGAACACAGGAAATAAACAGTTCGTGTACGTATATATCAGCAACACTGATATATCAACGTAACACGGATACAAGGAAAATAACAAAATGCGCAAGTATGCGTATATATTGGCGATGAACCAATATATGACACAAGACAAGCAAGTAACAACTTCTAGAACAAGAGCAGAACTAGGAGGACTCGCTGACCCCTTCGCAGGAGTCAGCGCAGTCCACACGGACCAGGAACGAGGTGGGGCACGAGCAGAGTAACAGATAGAGTCTGAAACTATGATAGCCCATGAGGCATTGCAGGAAGCAGTTCTTTATACTTAGGTCATCCAATGGGAGCAGACCTGCAGATTCCCACACAAGTGAATGGTAATTAATCACAGGCTGATAGCAGGAAAAGGCAGACAATGATATGCAGCCTGCAGGAAAGGGACCGCCCCTCCACTGCAGCAGACAATGTTTGTTTACACAAAAGCATATTAAACTGTCATAAACTTCAGAGCGACTGCAGATGGAATCAGCAACTAGTTTAAGTGCAAACCAAACTATGCAAGCAAATGCATGTAATGACATTAGAACTGCTTGGTTTGCAATACCAGTGCAGTCAGCAGTAAACGCTGCAGAAGCGATCATAACACCCTGGGGCAATAGACCCATTTGCCTCTATGGTAGAGCTGTCCATGTGGTCACCCACTGGTAGCTATACTCACCTACATGCCGTCTCACCAGAGCTGCCGGCCTACATTGCCACATGGTCACCTACTGGCAGCTATACTCACCTACATGCCATCTCGCCAGAGCTGCAGGCCTACATTGCCACATGCTCACTCACTGGTAGCTATACTCACCTACATGCCATCTCACCAGAGCTGCAGGCCTACATTGCCACATGGTCACCCACTGGTAGCTATACTCCTTCATGCCATCTCGCCACATCTGCAGGCCTACATTGCCACATGGTCACCTACTGGTAGCTAAACTCACCTACATTCCATCTCGCCAGACCTGCAGACCTACATTGCTACATGGTCACCTACTGGTAGCTATACTCACCTACATGCAATCTCGCCAGAGCTGCAGGCCTACATTGCTACATGGTCAGCTACTGGTAGCTATACTCACCTACATGCCATCTCACCAGAGCTGCAGGCGTACATTGCCACATGGTCACCTACTGGTAGCTATACTCACCTACATGCCAACTCGCCAGAGCTGCAGGCCTACATTGCCACATGGTCACCTACTGGTAGCTATACTCACCTACATGCCATCTCGTCAGAGCTGCAGGCCTACATTGCCACATGGTCAGCTACTGGTAGCTATACTCACCTACATGCCATCTCGCCAGAGCTGCAGGCCTACATTGGCACATGCTCACCTACTGGTAGCTATACTCACCTACATGCCATCTTGCCAGAGCTGCAGGCCTACATTGCCACATGGTCACACACTGGTAGCTATACTCACCTACATGCCATCTTGCCAGAGCTGCAGGCCTACATTGCCACATGGTCACACACTGGTAGCTATACTCACCTATATGCCATCTCGCCAGAGCTGCAGGCCTACATTGCCACATGGTCACCTACTGGTAGCTATACTCACCTCCATGCCATCTCGCCAGAGCTGCAGGTGTACATTGCCACATGGCCACACACTGGTAGCTATACTCACCTATATGCAATCTCGTCAGAGCTGCAGGCCTACATTGCCACATGGTCAGCTACTGGTAGCTATACTCACCTACATGCCATCTCGCCAGAGCTGCAGGCCTACATTGACACATGGTCAGCTACTGGTAGCTATACTCACCTACATGCCATCTCGCCAGAGCTGCAGGTCTACATTGCCACATGGTCACCCACTGGTAGCTATACTCACCTAGATGCCATCTCGCCAGAGCTGCAGGTCTACATTGCCACATGGCCACACACTGGTAGCTATATTTACCTAGATGCCATCTCGCCAGAGCTGCAGGCCTACATTGCCACATGGTCAGCTACTGTTAGCTATACTCACCTACATGCAATCTTGCCAGAGCTGCAGGCCTACATTGCCACATGGTCACACACTGGTAGCTATACTCACCTATATGCAATCTCGTCAGAGCTGCAGGCCTACATTGCCACATGGTCACCTACTGGTAGCTATACTCACCTCCATGCCATCTCGCCAGAGCTGCAGGTGTACATTGCCACATGGCCACACACTGGTAGCTATACTCACCTACATGCCATCTCACCAGAGCTGCAGGCCTACATTGCCACATGGTCAGCTACTGGTAGCTATACTCACCTACATGCCATCTCACCAGAGCTGCAGGCGTACATTGCCACATGGTCACCTACTGGTAGCTATACTCACCTACATGCCATCTCACCAGAGCTGCAGGCCTACATTGCCACATGGTCACCTACTGGTAGCTATACTCACCTACATGCCATCTCACCAGAGCTGCAGGCCTACATTGCCACATGGTCAGCTACTGGTAGCTATACTCACCTACATGCCATCTCACCAGAGCTGCAGGCCTACATTGCCACATGGTCAGCTACTGGTAGCTATACTCACCTACATGCCATCTCACCAGAGCTGCAGGCGTACATTGCCACATGGTCACCTACTGGTAGCTATACTCGCCTACATGCCATCTCACCAGAGCTGCAGGCCTACATTGCCACATGGTCACCTACTGGTAGCTATACTCACCTACATGCCATCTCGCCAGAGCTGCAGGTGTACATTGCCACATGGCCAAACACTGGTAGCTATACTCACCTACATGCAATCTCGCCAGAGCTGCAGTCCTACATTGCCAGATGGTCACCTACTGGTAGCTATACTCACCTACATGCAGTCTCGCCAGAGCACGTAGCTCGCCAGGGCATGTAGGTGACTATAGCTACCAGTGGGTGACCATGTGGCAATGTAGGCCTGCAGCTCTGGCGAGATGGCATGTAGGTGAGTATAGCTACCAGTAGCTGACCATGTGGCAATGTAGGCCTGCAGCTCTGACGAGATTGCATATAGGTGAGTATAGCTACCAGTGTGTGGCCATGTGGCAATGTAGGCCTGCTGCTCTGGTGAGATGGCATGTAGGTGAGTATAGCTACCAGTAGGTGACCATGTGGCAATGTAGGCCTGCTGCTCTGGCGAGATGGCATGTAGGTGAGTATAGCTACCAGTAGGTGAGCATGTGGCAATGTAGGCCTGCAGCTCTGGCGAGTTGGCATGTAGGTGAGTTTAGCTACCAGTAGGTGACCATGTGGCAATGTAGGCCTGCAGCTCTGGCAAGATGGCATGTAGGTGAGTATAGCTACCAGTAGCTGACCATGTGGCAATGTATTCCTGCAGCTCTGGCGAGATGGCATCTAGGTAAGTATAGCTACCAGTGGGTGACCATGTGGCAATGTAGGCCTGCAGATCTGGCGAGATGGCATGAAGGTGAGTATAGCTACCAGTAGGTGACCATGTGGCAATGTGGGCCTGCAGCTCTGGCGAGTTGGCATGTAGGTGAGTATAGCTACCAGTAGGTGACCACATGGACAGCTCTACCATAGAGGCAAATAGGTCAATTTCCCCAGGGCCTTTGTCCTCTGCTCCCCCAGGCCACCTTTCATTCAGTGATTTAGGGCCAGTCTGGTGTCTGGGGTATTCAGGTTTGTTGTTGTAAGGCAATGTCAAACACTGGGCTAGCTGATAAAAGTGCAATTAGAGGACAGGCAAGCTGGTAAATATACACAGCATGATGCAGAGCTTGCCTGGAGGGTCTGTGGAAAAACATCTGTCTGGTCTCTTCCCATTGTTATAATGACTGCATGTGTAGATAAGGCATTGTACAAGTTGAAAAGTTTTTGACAGTCCCTAGACTCCAGGAAGGCTGCTTACTGACTTGTGTGAGAGACTGGCAGGGACAGGAGTCCTATTACAAGCAAGTAGCCTCTGTGTGATGTGGGACTGCAATACAGATGAGCTATCTGCTCTATCTCAGGCTATTCTCGATTTCTCTCCCCTCCTCCTCTCTCTGGGCTAGTGCACACCAAAATTACAGTAGCAATCACTAGCAATTTATGAGTGCGATTTTGTGAAGCGATTTTTGAACGAATCGCTCCCAAAAAATGCTACATGCAGTGTGTTTGCAATTTTGAAAAAATTCACGACACTGCGGTGAGAACACCGTCATAGGGTAACATTAGCCAATCGCTTTTCAAATCACTGTTGATTTGAAAAACGCTCAGAAGCCCTCTTGGTTGACACCAGCCCTTTCACCTTTATTTCCCTCTTCCCCTAGGGTGTCTGTGTCTTCTTGTCATACAGGAAAGCTAAATAAAAGTGCAATCCTGGTAAAAAAAAATTAAATGTCTGATTAGTTGACTGAATAGCTTGCTGGAATTAATTTCTTTACTGATTGAGCCTGCAGCTCTGGCGAGGTGGCATGAAGGTGAGTATAGCTACCAGTGGGTTACCATGTGGCAGTCAAGGGCTGCAGCTCTGGTGAGATTGCATGTAGGTGAGTATAGCTACCAGTGAGTGACCATGTGGCAATGTAGCTCTGCAGCTCTGGCGAGATGACATGTAGGTGAGTATAGCATGTGGGTAAGTATAGCTAACAGTGGTGGCCTGCAGCTCCTGGGAGCTGGCATGTAGGTGAGTATAGCTACCAGTTGGTGTCCATGTGACGGCGATGGCATGTAGGGGAGTGTTCCAAATGCTATGCTTCTCTGTGAATATGAGTATTTTTCAAATATTGTTTCCCTTTATGATAATTGCATAGGAATGAAAACATACAAAAGAAATATAATAAAAATCGTAAATACGCAATTGTTGAACCACTGTGAATATTAAAATTATCTCATCTTATCTTATCATCTTATCACATCTGCACTAAAAATGATTAGCCTTTATGCAGCGTGATGAGAGAAAAGCTAATTGACTACTATACGTACAAGAAATATATATCATTGCAGGCATCAATAGAAATATTTGTGATTATAATTCAGCAAAATCATTTTGCGAAAGATCAATTTCCCATTACCGTGCAGTTTCTATGTTCATGATTAATTTAAATTACCAAGGCATGCTGCTTTTTACTGTTAAAAAAAAAAATAGTGCTATTCATTCATTTATTTACATTAGGGTGTTGGCCCCTTTAAATTAATCACTGCATCTTTTTTTTTTTTTTTTTTTTCCTCATAAATAAATGTTGCCACGCTATTTTACATGATTATAAAAGTGTCCCCCATCAATTATAAATGATTTTGAATTCAATTACTTACATTGCAAATGTCCTGTAAACAAATGCTGTTACTAGGTTACTTCCTTGCTCTCTCAGCGTTCCTATTCTGTGCTGAGGGGGGCGGCTGGCTTGAAGTAAAGTCAGTCATGTGGGCAGTCATGTGGTGACGCCCACATGACGTATGAGTCAGTGTACGGAGTGACGATGGGCTGCGAGCAGGGCTGGAATCCTAAGCAGCAACGTCTGTTTGATCTAAGCAGGCAGAGGGATTTTAAAGCGGCGATTGTAGTCCCCAGAGATAAGGCGACCCTGGGCTGGGTCGGGGCCTGTAATGATAACAGGATTAAGATAACAGAGGGTCTGCAAAGTACAAGGGAGGCACAGCTCATCTACACGGAGGTCTAATAGTGCACTAAGGTAATTAACTTTTTTTTAATTTCAGCTCGTAAGTCCTTTAAGGACCACAGTCTTTTCGCCCCTTAAGGACCAGAGCCTTTTTCTCCATTCAGACCACTGCAGCTTTCACGGTTTATTGCTCGCTCATACAACCTACCACCTAAATGAATTTTGGCTCCTTTTCTTGTCACTAATAAAGCTTTCTTTTGGTGCTATTTGATTGCTCCTGCGATTTTTACTTTTTATTATATTCATCAAAAAAGACATGAATTTTGGCAAAAAAATGATTTTTTTAACTTTCTGTGCTGACATTTTTCAAATAAATTAAAATTTCTGTATACATGCAGCGCGAAAAATGTGGACAAACATGTTTTTGATAAAAAAAAACCCATTCAGTGTATATTTATTGGTTTGGGTAAAAGTTATAGCGTTTACAAACTATGGTGCAAAAAGTGAATTTTCTCATTTTCAAGCATCTATGACTTTTCTGACCCCCTGTCATGTTTCATGAGGGGCTAGAATTCCAGGATAGTATAAATACCCCCCAAATGACCCCATTTTGGAAAGAAGACATCCAAAAGTATTCACTGAGAGGCATAGTGAGTTCATAGAAGATATTATATTTTGTCACAAGTAAGCGGAAAATTACACTTTGTGAGAAAAAAAAAAAAAAAAAAGTTTCCATTTCTTCTAACTTGCGACAAAAAAAAATGAAATCTGCCACGGACTCACTATGCTCCTCTCTGAATACCTTGAAGTATCTACTTTCCAAAATGGGGTAATTTGTGGGGTGTGTTCACTGTCCTGGCATTTTGGGGGGTGCCTAATTGTAAGCACCCCTGTAAAGCCTAAAGATGCTCATTGGACTTTGGGCCCTTAGCGCAGTTAGGCTGCAAAAAAGTGCCACACATGTGGTATTGCCGTACTCAGGAGAAGTAGTATAATGTGTTTTGGGGTGTATTTTTACACATACCCATGCTGGGTGGGAGAAATATCTCCGTAAATGACAATTTTTTAATTTTTTTTTACACACAATTGTCCATTTATAGAGATATTTCTCCCACTCAGCATGGGTATGTGGAAAAATACACCCCAAAACACATTATACAACTTCTCCTGAGTACGGCGATACCACGTGTGGCACTTTTTTGCACCCTAACTGTGCTAAGGGGCCCAAAGTCCAATGAGTACCTTTAGGATTTCACAGGTCATTTTGAGAAATTTCGTTTCAAGACTACTCCTCACGGTTTAGGGCCCCTAAAATGCCAGGACAGTATAGGAACCCCACAAATTACCCCATTTTAGAAAGAAGACACCCCAAGGTATTCCGTTAGGAGTATGGTGAGTTCATAGAATATTTTTTTTTTTTTGTCACAAGTTAGCGGAAATTGATTTTAATTTTTTTTTCACAAAGTGTCATTTTCCGCTAACTTGTGACAAAAAATAAAATCTTCTATGAACTCACCGTACTCCTAACGGAATACCTTGGGGTGTCTTCTTTCTAAAATGGGATCATTTGTGGGGTTCCTATACTGCCCTGGCATTTTACGGGCCCAAAACCGTGAGGAGTAGTTTTGAAACCAAATGTCGCAAAATGACCTGTGAAATCCTAAAGGTACTCATTGGACTTTGGGCCCCTTAGCGCAGTTAGGGTAAAAAAAAGTGCCACACATGTGGTATCGCCGTACTCAGGAGAAGTAGTATAATGTGTTTTGGGGTGTATTTTTACACATACAGATGCTGGGTGGGAGAAATATCTCTGTAAATGACAATTATTTGATTTTTTTTACACACAATTGTCCATTTACAGAGAGATTTCTCCCACCCAGCATGGGTATGTATAAAAATACACCCCAAAACACATTATACTACTACTTCTGAGTACGGCGATACCACATGTGTGACACTTTTTTGCAGCCTAGGTGCGCTAAGGGGCAGTGGCGTAGCTAAGGAGCTATGGGCCCCGGTGCAAGTTTTACATGGGGCCCCCCAAGCACCCTATACATAATAATTGATATGGCGCACCAAAACCTGCCAAGGATAACTACAGTGTCAGAGATGCAAGAAGAGGGTGGGGAACAGTGTGCTAATTATTATTACTATTGAAAGTATCTATAGAAGTGATTATTATCAGCACAGGACCAATAGAGAGCTAATACTGTTGTTGAGGGAGGGCCCTACGGGGCCCCTCTGGCCCAAGGGCCCCGATGCGGCCGCTACCTCTGCAACCCCTATTGCTACGCCCCTGCTAAGGGGCCCAACGTCCTATTCACAGGTCATTTTGAGGCATTTGTTTTCTAGACTACTCCTCACGGTTTAGGGCCCCTAAAATGCCAGGGCAGTATAGGAACCCCACAAGTGACCCCATTTTAGAAAGAAGAAACCCCAAGGTATTCTGTTAGGAGTATGGTGAGTTCATAGAAGATTTTTTTTTTTGTCACAAGTTGGCGGAAAATGACAGTTTGCGAAAAAAAAAAACAATACATATCAATTTCCGCTAACTTGTGACAAAAAATAAAATCTTCTATGAACTCACCATACCCCGGAATACCTTGGGGTGTCTTCCTAAAATGGGGTCACTTGTGGGGTTCCTATACTGCCCTGGCATTTTAGGGGCCCTAAACCGTGAGGAGTAGTCTTGAACCCAAATGTCTCAAAATGACCTGTGAAATCCTAAAGGTACTCATTGGACTTTGGGCCCCTTAGCACAGTTACAGCTATGGGCGATCAGGGGGCAGGGGGGAGAGAAATCAGTGTGCTTGGTGCAGACTAGGGTGGCTGCAGCCTGCCCTGGTGGTCCTTCGGACACTGGGACCACCAGGGCAGGAGGAGCCAGTATAATAGGCTTTGTATACATTACAAAGCCTATTATACTATTTCCATGCGGCGATCCGGGTGCTAGTAACCCGCCGGCGCTTCCGAACGGCCGGCGGGTTACAGCGTGAGGGGGGCGCAGCCAGTCGCCGGCGGCTGATCGCGTCCCTAATGACGCGATCGCCGCATAACCACGCCTGCCGCCGCCTCCGCCGATGGGCGTATTGCGGTCGTTTGGGCCGAGCCCTTGCCGCCACCCATCGGCTTAAGGCGGTCGGCAAGTGGTTAAGTATGGGGTGCCTCAGGGCTCAATCCTCTCACCCCTGCTTTTCACTATTTACATGTTACCGCTTGGAAAACTAATCCAAAAACATGGCCTGACATACCACTGCTATGCTGATGACACCCAACTATAGCTTTCCTTCAAGCCTGGTGTGACAGACCCAACACCAACTATAAACGCCTGCTTAGGCAAACTACAGCAATGGATGAGTGACAACTAGGACAACTGGCTGAAACTAAATGCAGACAAAACAGAAGTCCTACTGATCGGAGGGCAGCGCATGACAACAAAACAACTTAACTTGCAATCTTCACCACTGGGAATAGGAGGAACGGATCTACACAGCTCTGATCATGTGTGTAGCCTGGGAGATATAATTAATGGGGATTTAAACTTCAAAACTCACATCTCTGCTGTGGTGAAATCATCCTATTTTCAACTGAATAACTCTGCAAAAATCAAGCAACTCATCCCCCCAGAAGAAGATCTACCAACCTTAGTTCATGCCTTCATTACATCCCCTGGCCCTCCAAAAAAGGACTTGTACCGCCAAGAGCTGTCACAGTATACTGCTGCCAGACTGTTAACCGACCAACCCCGTCACTGCCACATAATGTCAGTCCTGCACTCCCTTCACTGGCTACCTATAAATTCCTATTCAAGATCGGCCTACTGACATTTAAATCACTAAATAATCTGGGCACGGGATACATGAAAGAAATGTTACAGCTGCGTAGCAATCCTTGCAATCTCAGATCCACAGGTTCTAATAATCTAGTCATACCCAGAGTCCACTTGGAAACTTTTGGTCCCAGAGCCTTCTGTCATGCTGCTCCTACGTTTTGGAACTCCTTACCTCAGCAGATCAGGACAGCTCCATCCCTGGACGTGTTTAAATCCAGACTGAAAACCCACCTGTTCAGTTTGGCATTTGCAGTAATATAACTTTTGTTGTGTGAATATTTCATCCTACTACCAACTACTGAATCTGAGAGAGCCTAAGCGCTTTGAGTCCTATGGGAGAAAAGCGCAATAGAAATGTTATTGTATTGTATTATTGCATTATAACGTACTAGGTACGTGCTTGGCAGGCAAAGGGTTAAAGGAGGCAATATAAACACATACAAAACAAATAATCTATTAGGCCGATCTGTGCTAAAAAAATAAACAGAGGGATTTACTGAAGGAGAATTTAAGCCAAGAAATATGTGCCTTTTGTCAGCACATATTTAAACGATTGCTGGCCTGATCTGTGGCCAAAATGTGTACGGGGCGTGCCCTGGTGTGCAGTCGGCCATTTTAACCACTTCACATCCAGACCTTGTTTTCCCATAATGGACCATCAATTTTAATGTTTTAATTAGCCATAACGTTATCCCTACTCAAAACACCTAAATGATCTATATATCATTTTTTTTCCCCACACAAAACTAGACTTTCATTGGCGGGTATTTTGTCCCAAGAAAAATGTTTTCTATGCATTTTAAAAAATAAAAAATGCATTGTTTAAGTTTTTACCAACTCCAGTTTTAAAAATAAAAAGTGCTACTGTAGATAAACATGCCATGAGTTTTATGTTCCCCCAGTATAGATAGCCAGATGTGTCCCCAGTATCAGCCCCCCCAGTATAGCCAGATGTGTACCCAATATCAGCTCCCCAGCATAGCCAGATGTGTCCCCTGCATTCGCCAACTCCCCCCAGTATAGCATCTGGGTCCAGGGAGGGTTTTTCGAGGAGAGGCCTGATGATTGCTTCCTTCAGTAAAGCAGTAAATATCCCTGATTGTAAGGAACAGTAAACAATTTTGTGCAGCAAATAAGGCTTACATAAGAAAAACA